>NW_007727579.1:220347-234726 GCF_000696425.1 Galeopterus variegatus | reverse complement strand
AGTCATCTTTAAAAAAAAAAAAAAAAAAAGAATTTGGATCCAGGTGTGTCTGAGTAGGCCACATTGCCTTTTTTCCACAAACGTTTATTAAATGTCTACTATATACAAGGTACTATGCTAAGTGCTTTAAGAACGTAAATAAGGAGCTGATTAGGGATATAAACAAGGAGCTCTTGATTGTCTTGTTCTCAGAGTTTATAGTCTAACAAAGGAACTCTTACCTAATTAACTGGTCATCTTTGCTTTTTACTTAATTTCCCAATATGATAAAGAAGTGAGTGAAATTACTCATAGCCACATAAATTGAAAGGTATTCTCAGTGTTCATAAAACCTTAAAAAATTAGGTGATGTGCCACACATGGGCAAAATCCATTCTATTAATCCTTTATAGCTTTGTGTATTAGCCCGTTTTGTGTTGCTATAACAGAAATACCTGAGACTGGGTAATTTATAAGGAAAAGAGGTTTATTTGGCTTACAATTCTGGAACAGCTGTGTCTGGCATGGGCCTCAGGCTGCTTCTACTCATGGCAGAAAGTGGCAGGCAGCTGATGGGTACAAGCAGATCACATGGCGAGAGGAAGCAGGAGAGAGAGAGAAGGTGCCAGGATCTTTTTAAGCAACGAGCTTTCGTGGGAACTAATAGAGCGAGAACTCACTCATTAATCCCTCCTCCCCCAGGGAGAGCATTAATCCATTCATGAGGGATCTGCCCCCATGACTCAATCAGTTTCCAACGCTGCCACATTGGAGATCAAATTCCCACATGAGTTTTGGAGGGGACAACACATCCAAACTCCATCACTTTGCATGGCATGTAGAACAATGTTCCCAAACTGTCCTAAGATATTAACCGATTCAGCAAAAATAAAACAATAACCAAAAGCCTGGTGTTAACAATATATTCTTCAAAAAAATGCATTAAAAATATATATGTAAGAAAAATACTAAACACTTTTCTTTTGTTCTTATTACACAAAAGGGTAAGGAATGTGGGAATCCTAAGAGCAAAGAAAGTTGCATGTTACCCAAAGGATAAATGACTGGCGCTCAATTTGTAAGTTGATGCAGAGTCAGGTTTTACCGTTTTACTAACTTATTCAAAACTTTCATGTATGTCAACTGTTCTATGGCCTCAGCCTGTATTATGTTTGTGATACAGACCAAATTTTGATTATGTTTCACAGCAGTTATGTTTTCCATGAGATCATTTTTACTGTCTACTTTAATCCAAATGCCTATTATATTTCATGAACTCATGTTGACCTTTCATCACCACATTATGGGGTGTTTTGAGATATAGTATGTTAGGGGAACACTGATCCAGAACTTGCTGCGAAGTTGGTATGGTGCTTTGATTGCCAGTTTCCCAGAGGATATGCTGATATTCTTGATTTGGTTTCCTACTTTTTGAACTTTTGGTACATCATTAGGTTACAGTGTCTAATGCACATACATCTACAATGTTAAATGCACATAGACTTAACACTTTTCCTACACACTTGATAACAAGAAATATATGGCCAGATGGTTAAAGAAGTAAATTTTGTTATATGTATTTTACTACAATAAAAAAATGCAACGGGATGATAATGGCACATAAGAACATAAACTTACTAATTGCAAAAAATAGTATTTTGGGTGTCAATATAAAATAATAAATAATAATATTTTATTAGCGTGGAAAAAAACATAACCAGGAGCTAAATGCCCCCTAGGATCTAAACAAGAAATATACTCATGAGAACACCTATGTAGAATTAAATAAAAAGCTGGACCATAATTTTCACAAGGAAATCATACATTGGTGTGTTCTCAGCACTTGGCATAGGGTCTGACACATAGTATGTGTTGAAGAAATATTTTTTGAATGGATAACAAGATTATATCAATTCTGAGGCTCTTTCACTAGTTGTTAAACTGTTTACTTCCTAGAGCAAGTTACATAATTTATAACCCTAACCCATAGAGTGTAGTGAAACTAAACCAGTGTGACTCTTGGTAAATATCAGATTAAAAAACAAGCAAAATGTTGTATGTAACAAATACATGAGGGCAAAAGATATTTTTAGGAAGCCTTATTTAAAAATCATTTACATACTTTTATCACCATATTAGGGTGAACCATACAAAATTGCTGTTTTCTGAAGGTCGAAATTTGGCAATTTTGTGTGGTTTGATCTTCGTTTATAAATACTGGCTAGTGTGTGCCTCCAGTTTAAAGTGATGAAAACACTGAAACTTGGTGAAAATGTACTTTAATGTTCATTAAAAAGGTTCTTTGCTTCTAAATGCCAGGGACTGAAAAGCGATTGCAGAAATCAGAACAAATACTATAGCATCTTCATTAAAATATGTGAAGCAAAGTTACTACTAACTTTTATTATTAATGGCAAATCTCCTACCAGAGACCATGGAATGACAATCTGAATGTATTGTAAGAAGACTTAATGGTCTTAAATGTTGATTACCTTAATGCATACCAGTGCCCCCTTCGATTTCTGACATTAAAACAAGCACTCCCAATTATTATGTTTAAAAGGAATGATAAAGTCATTCATTTCATAATTAAAAATATAATAATAAAGTAGATCTACAATTTGTTTTTAAAAATATTGACAATAATGATAAAAGGCAGGGAAATTAATTTTGAACATTCACTATTTGGATACTTTAAGTCCCTAAAAGGTTATAATCATTCAAATGGTCCCCAGAGTATGGCACTGACCATGGGCAAAGTCTAACGCAGGACTGTATAACTCCTTGCTCCTATTGTCATCTGTGACACTTTTAGCTCCTTGTGGACACTGCCACCAAAGAGATTTCAGGGAAAAAAATCTTCAAAGTTGGGCAGTATAAGGGGGAGCATTAGAGAGGTTCAGACTGCTACCCCTACCTTCTAGTTGGTAACCAATGTGCCCCTTTTCTTTTCTTAGTCTCTGCTTAGTAGGAAGGGTGTAGGCTGATATTACACAAGAATGGCCAGTTACCCTATTCCAGTGTTAGTGGGAGGAGTGAATGGGTGATACACTACATTGTGGTGACTATAAACCCTTCCAGACATTTTCTGTGCTTATATTTACATATACATTTAAAAAATATTCTATTTGGTAATCCTGCATCATAGCCTCCTTTTTATTTTTATTTTTTATTTTTTTATTTTTTTGTCTTTTTTCCTGACTGGTAAGGAGATCGCAACCCTTGGCTTGGTGTCACCCACACCTCGCTCAGCTAGTGAGCGCACCGGCCATTCCTATATAGGATCCCAGCCCGTGGTGGGAGCGTCGCTGCGCTCCCAGCGCTGCACTCTCCCGAGTGCGCCATGGGGTCAGCCCCATAGCCTCCTTTTTAAAAATTAAAAAATAATATATAATGAATTTCCTTTTCCATTATTATTTTTATACAACATTCTTTTTAGAGTTCCTTAAAATTATATTGCACATGCAGTGCTCCACAATTTATCCAATCAATCCTCTACTGTTGGTCAGTAAATTTTTCTTAGTTCATTTCTTTATTATTATTGATAACATTGCAGTTTAGAAACTGTCGGGCCTTAAAAACTAACGCCACCTTAAGTGACATTACAAGCGGCGCCATTATGGGCCCACAAGGGTGTATTAACGTGGCAGCCTAAGATGGCGCCAGGAGGAAGTAGGGTGGGAGTGTCTGCGGGAACCTTGCCTTAGCCCTTATTGGCCAAATACGTGCTTCCGTGATGGTGAACACTGCATGATTGCAATAGCTAGGCATTGAGACAGGATGCATGCTCTCCTAACCTTTAAGCTGATTGGAGGATGTAAAAACCTCCCTTCCCCATTTGCCTTTAAAAGCAAGTGCTTGTGTGATAATAAATGGAACTGCTCAACAGAACTCCCACCGCATCTGAGTGTCCTTTAAACCGGGCTGGTTGGGGCTGGCGGCTGTGCTCACCTCTCTTCATGGCTCTCTTCCCTCATCTTCTTCCAAAGGGGATCGGAGGGAAAGAGTAATCCGGGCCATTCGCTCGCCCACCAAGGGAAAGACTGATAGCAAGGCTAAGGGCTGTTCGGGTCGGCCGGTGGCAGACCCGACAAGAAACATGAAACATATATTTGCCACCTTGCACTTAGACAATTATTTCAATCTAAGGCCAGAAAGATAGGCAGGGCTTGTCTGCTGGTTGGAAAGCCCTAGACTAAGAATCTAAAGTGTACATGATATCTTTCTAAAATCTGCTAATTTTCTCTTTTTAAAAGTTTTGTTTTCCACCAAGGCCACATTCTTTCTTACTAGTGGATAAAGTGACTATAACCTTAAGTATTTTACTATTTGCCACTAATCATGGCTAAGTCATTGAAAAAAACTGATCTGTGTTAATCATAATGTACTACAACAACTTGCTACAGTTTAATTGCTAAATTCTGATAGTTAAAGTAAGCAATTCTTTTTGTATGATTGTACTTGATCAGTACATTGCTGAATTCTAACCAGATAAATTCTTTATGTTCCAATTAGCCTGAAAGTCAATCAGGAATATACAATACAACAGGAAAGATTGTGGTAACTATCCTTTCTAGGGAGTAATGTTGCATAGGTTTTGATTTCATATAGTACACAAAATTTTTTATTCTAAATGAGCACCTAACATTGTCCAAGTTAACATATTCTTCAGAAAATATGGACCCTCATAACACTGTCTCCTTCTTTACAATGGCTGATATGCACACTTTGCTATTGAGGAGTTACTTAAAGCACACTTGAATAAATGAGGATTATGTTTATATTCAGTTACAATAATCAACTAGAACATGTTTTCCTTGCTCCAATTGCTGCTTCCTCCCTCCATCCTCAAAATTCTCAGCTCCTTTTAAGTTCCAGTAAATAGTACAGCAATGTGGTTAAATGCATGGATTCTGGAGTCAGACTACCCATGTTCCAATACCATCTCTGCTGTTTACTAGCTGAGTGACATGGTGAGAGTTCCTTAGCTTCTCTGTGCCCTAGTTTCTTCATCTAAATCTCCAAACCTACATATTCACATTTGACTACTCCTCAGACCTGCAGATTTATATGTACAATTGTCTAATTGGTATCTCAACTTGGCTGTCTAGCAGACCTCTCAAACTTAACATCACGAAATACAGCTTGCCTCGTTTCTACTCTTTCCTCTGTCATGTAAATGACAACACTACCCACTCTTTGCTTAAACTAAAAATCTACAAGTTATCTTTGATTATTTTTTCCCTCTCTCCCACACCCAATCCATCAATGAATCTTATCCTCTTTACCTTCAAAACAAATCTCAAATCAGCCCACTTTTACCAGCACTGCCTTATCCAAGCCATGTTATCTCATGTCTGGGTTCCTACAATGGTTGCTTTACTGGTCTCTGATCTTCCACTCTTACTTCTCTAAATTCCAGAATTTAGATTTTTGTCTCCCTAAAACCAGACTGATTTTATAAAAGCATAAATCATATTAGTCATTCCCTTACTCCAGATCCCCCAATGACATCTCATCACATTTAGAATAAAAGCCAAACTCTTTACTTGGGCTTTCAAAGTCTTACAAAATTGGGGACTTCAGGGGGTTGAATAGTGTCTCCCCCAAATTTATGTCTATGTGGAACCTCAGAAAGTGATCTTATTTTGAAATAGGATTTTACAGTTGTACTTAAGTTAAGATGAGGCCATACTGAAGTAGAATCTACCATAAATCAAATGCCTGGCATCCTGATAAGAAGAGGGGAAGACAGAGAGAGGAAATACAGAAAAAATGGCCATGTGAAGATGAAGGCAATAATTGGAGTGATGCAGCTACAAGACAAAAAACATCGAGGATTGCCAAGAGCCACCAGAACCTAGAAAGACACAAGGAAATGTTCTCCCCTCGAACCTATAGCCTTTGGAGGAAGTGGGCCCTGTTGATGCCTTAATTTCAGACTTCAAGCCTCCAGAACTGTAAGAGGATGTATTCATGTTGTTTTAAGCCACCAAGTTTGTGGTATTTTGTAATAACACCTTTAGGAAACAAATATAGGTACATCTCTCCAGCTTCGACTGTATTGCTCTGCCTTCTGTCTTTGGTGTTGGAACACCAAACTTGTTCCCATCTTAGGGCTTTTGCACTAACTGTTCCCTCTACCTGGAAGGCTTATCCCTGGATCTTTGCATGGATCCTTGTTGTCATTCATATCTCAGCTTAAAGTCACTCTTTCAGAGAAACACTTCTCAACCACCCATTCTAAAGTAGCTTCCCAAACACTATCATGTCACCCTATTTTAATGATCTGCATTGCACTTTGCACTTAATACAACCTGACATTTCTTATTCATTTATGTATTTATGGAGTCTGTCACTATCCCCTCAGTACACACACACACACACACACCCCAAATACTTTGTGCATTCACTAGAACTTCACTGTTCAATAAGGTAGTTTCTAGCCACTTGTGGCTATTTGAATATAAAGGTAAATCAATTAAAATTAAATAAAATTTAAAAATCAGTTTCCAAACTGCAATAGCCACATTTCAAGTGCTCAATACTCACATGTGGCTAGTGGCTACCATAATGGACAACATAGATGTAGATCAGTTCAGAAGGTTCCATTATACAGTGCTATTCTAGAATATAAGTTTCAGGAAAAGAGAAATCTTGTATCCTCAATATTTTGAATTTGTCTGGTACATAATAGATGCCAAATAAATATTTCTTGAATAAGGAAGAAATGAGCTTTCAAGAAAAATATCGAACATTGATATGAATGAGCTTTGTAAAAGTAAATGGCCATCACTGCTACTAGAAAGCAATATGGCTTTCAGGGGGAAAATGACTTCTGCTCACCTGGGCAGTTTCTATAACCACATCTGTCATTGATTATTCTTTTTGTTTGTTCACTCAACAAACACTCAAAAATAGATGTAGTTGTAAAGAGGATTTCAACAAATCCTCTCATCCTGAGTGGTGGCTTCTTTGGCTTATTAGTGAAAACTTTTAGTAGGAATCTACTGAGAAATAGGAAGAGGGCAATAGGAGGTATGGGTTGAGTATTATCTTCTGTGCAGGATAGCATTTGCTTTAGATATCTAAAGAGACAGTGTTATCAGTCTCACATCTTTAATAATCATTTCTCTGTGCTTTGATTAATGTGGGTGTAAAATGTGTCTAATGTAGCAGCAAGTGTCTGAAACATTCTGAGATAAGAAGAGTCAAAAAGTACTTTAATTTAGGGCCGGCCCGTGGCTCAAAACATTCTGAGATAAGAAGAGTCAAAAAGTACTTTAATTTAGGGCCGGCCCGTGGCTCAAAACATTCTGAGATAAGAAGAGTCAAAAAGTACTTTAATTTAGGGCCGGCCCGTGGCTCAAAACATTCTGAGATAAGAAGAGTCAAAAAGTACTTTAATTTAGGGCCGGCCCGTGGCTCACTCGTAATCTTATTCCTTTTTAGCCTATTTAAAGTTCATTTTTAAAATTGAAGTACTTTTTTTTTTTTTTAAAAAAAAAAAAAAAGTACTTCAATTTTAAAAATGAACTTTAAATAGGCTAAAAAGGAATAAGATTAATTAATATAACAGGTAAAATACTATGTTACTGCATTAGAAGAAAAATCATAAAAATACGTCTTTGTCAGACTTGTAGGACAAATAGAGTCAGCATGTTTTTAAACCGTTAAATCCTTGGCTACAAGGCTCTGTTCTGTTTTTAAATCATCACCACGAGATTAAGATAAAAATGTGTGAGTGTCTGATACTGTGCCTTATATATATATAAAAAGTCAGTGTTGGTTTTCTTCTTCATCATATTCCTCTATTTTAATACTCAGGTATATGTCAGTGCTCTTACAAGGAGGCTCATTGATTACCTAATGGAGAATTTTTACTTCAAGAGCATCTTTGATTGAAAAGCTAGAAACTGACAAGTAATCTGAAGACCAGTTCTGAATAGGTGACCTTGAATAATATTTAGTAAAACATACCCATTTCCTATTACAAAATTGACCACAGAGTGGGAATAGGGCACTGTGGAAATGCGTTAATCATAAGTTGGTCTGAAACACTGTATTACACTATTACATAATTAGAAAATAGTACTTGCAAATCATAAACTTTATGGCTTTAGAACAATTGCTGATGCTTTTACATGCAATTGAAACTGAGAAAAATACAGGGAACTAGAATAGGACTTCTTTGCTGTAAAATAGAATAAAGAGGGGTATGTGTGTGTATTTGTGGGTATGTGTGAGAGAGACTGAGAGACAGAGAGCAAGAGGAATACAAAATTTGAAATGATAAGAGTATTCTAATTTTGGAAATCAAGAAAATAGAACCTTGAAAGGGTTCAGAAAATTTGGTTCAGATTCTAGATGATCTTCTTTAATTCTCCAACAGAGAGAGGGGCATCTCAGCATTTCTGTGTTGTGTACAGTGGCCAAAAGTCCATGCCTGAGTGACAAAGCTGCTCTGGTAGAGGTGAGGTCCCCACTGGGGTTCCAGTGAGAGGCAAGAAAGGAGCATGAGGGTTGTAGTACTATGATTCTTGGAATCTTTTTTTTTTTCCTTTTTGTCTTTTTTCGTGTCCGGCAACGGACCGCAACCCTCAGTGTCGCGCCCGTACCGGACCGGGACCGGCAACGGGATCGCAACCCTCGGTGCTGCACCCGCCCCTCGCTCAGCCAGTGAGTGGGAACCGGTCTGTATGTGGGATCCGAACCCTCAGCGGGAGCGCCACTGCGCTCCCAAGCGGCGCACTGCAGCAGTGCGCCACCGGGCCGGCCCTGATTCTTGGAATCTTGACGCACAGTGCCTTGATCAAGGTGACTCAATTTCGGACCCACCAACGTAGGAAAGAGGGGAGGCCTTTGGCCACGGACAAAAACAACGAGGAAACAAGAGTGTCCTGTCTGGAGGTTCCCTAGTACAGACCACCATATTTTCCCGTGCTTTGTGTGTATTTCTGCCATGAATGGAAGAGAAGGCAGTGAAGAGAGCAGAGCCAGGGAGGAAGGGATGGGACCAAGGAGAGAGGGACAAAATATGGCAGTAAGGAACATTCGTGAGGATTCAGATAGGAATGGGAATCAAGATCCCCCATGGTCCTGCTTTTAAAAGGGAATTTGGTTAATAAACTTTTAGATAGATTATAGATAGATAGACAGACACATAGGACGAAGCATAACCTATAAAAATGTGCTCTCCATAAAAATCAAATGTCCATTAAAAAAACCTTCTGAGTGCAATAAAAAAACCCTCCCTTCCTTTCTACTTTGAACAGTTGAAGCCGGTCTGGATTAAAAAAAGGGACTGGTTTCTTATAGGAGAGGGGAATTGGGATGAAGGTGTGTAGAAAGGGGGGAGATAGAGGTGGAAGGAGGGAAGATGAGTACTTCTGCTGGGAGTACTGCCCAGGGGTCTCCTTGGATGCTCGGGGCACTTTGTGGAACTGAGCTTGTGTCTTGACTTGGCCCCAGGGCTTCTCTTCTAGACTTGTAATTAGATTGAGTTCTGAGCAGAGAACACAGCCCGCAGAGCCTACTTTACCTCCACTTTTCTTTTTCCTATTTACTCCTCCTCCCTTCTTCCTTCTCAGCTCTCTTCAGTGAGTGTGCAGAGAGAGAGAGAAGTTGCTGTGGCAGCCCTCATCTTGAATCTTTCTGGCTTTGACCTCCAGCTTCTTATCCCAGGAAAAGCTTTGAGGAGCCCACAGGACTCCTGGCTGTATATCATCTCTGCCAAGCACTCACTGTGCCTGGAAATTGAAGAAAGGAAAAGGATTAAGGGCATTATTTTGCTGACTCTGTTTTAACTCAACCCTGAACCAAAAGGTAAACAGAAACACAGTGAAGAAATAAAGGCTGGGCAAACAAAAAACTCTTCTATTTTTGAGAAAATCTTTGCATGAGAATTCTCAAATTGGACAAGTAGGATTAGCACTTTATATTGCATAAGCCATCTGTCACTTCAAGTTCAGTAAGCCAAATAGCAGATCTAAAAATCTCTAAGTGATGTGTTTTTCTATAAATGATAACAGCAATATCTGTGATTTGGGTGTTGCAAAAATTGGAAATACGGGATCAGAAGAGCCAATATGCTGAAGGTCTAGTTACTGCACCCTAAAATCTAGTCAATATGCCACTACCAGATCAATATCTCTAAACCTCTTTAGTAACATCAGTTTCCTTCTCTAGATATTTCAACCTCTCCTTATTTCAATATTTTCTGTTTTCCTACACACTTTCTTCTAAACTGATCTTTCTGCAAATTTTTAGTTGGGCTTTCAAAGTCCACCTCTAGTTTCCCACCGTCTGTCTAGAAGACCTCTGTTTTAGTAAAAGCATATGCCTGTAAATATACTATGATTAGCTTATTACGCTTCTTGCCTTCTTCAGGTCTAATGCTTTTCCTCTGGAATGTGCTGCTTTCTATCCCACTTCACCTGCTTCAATTTTCTTGGCTTGATTCTCTAACTTCAATGCAGCCATCCCTGAATGTAGCCTAATTGATATTTCTCTCCTTCAACCTTCTACAGCTCTGAAAAGACTACACAGTTTAGCTTTTAATTATATATACTTGCTCACTCTTAAATGGTATAACATTTGAAGGAGCATGACAGTCTAAAAAGCATAATGGTGTCTGGCATATAGGAGTCACCCAATAAATATTCATTTATTCTTTTATTTATTCATTTTCTTTATTGTTATGCATGTTGATTGTTTTCTCCCCAACAAGGATCATTTTTTCCTTCTTCTATATGTCCCCAATAGGGCCCGGCACCCTGGAGAACACTCAGTAGATAATCAATAAGTACTTACTGACTGAACGATTGACTGACTAATGCACTTTGCATTTGGATTCCAAGTATAGAAGCCCTTGAGGATGCTCTGGTTTTCCTCCAAATGATTTGAAATTGACCTCTACCGCATGGTGGAAAGTTCACTGATCTTTTGCAGATGGAAAAGTTGAAACACAAAGAGAGGATTAAAATATTCTCAGAGTCAAGCAGGGGGTTAGTGATAGCTACAAGCTAGAACTGGAGGCCAAGCATCTTGAGTGCCAGTCCATCAAATTTAGTCATTGAACTATGCTTTTTTTCTGACATAGGTAGCTTTGTCTACCTGTTAATCTCTGATGTGTAAGCATAGCATGTTGCTGTATGAGTCTGCTTCTTTTCCTTTTTTGTTTTGTTCTGTTTATTTTTTAGTGACTCTTACAAGTAAAAAATGTATCTAATTATCTCTCATGGTGGTTGATTTTTGCTTCTTAGTTGGCCTTCTAAGGTCAGGAGCTGTGCCTTACATGCCCTTACATTTTCGGTGTCTAGCACAGTACCTGGCACATAACAGATGCTTAATAAACATTTGTTGAACGGATAAATACTATCAGATAAAATTATATTTTTAGAGTACTGAACAATTAACATAACCTAAATCCTCTTTACAGCTTTCAGCAGAGTTAAATATATAAACTGCCTTATTTAATTCATAGCAACCTATTCTTAATGCCAAATTGTAATTCCTTTATCTAGTTATTGTCCTTTAGGGATTAAATAAGAAATTGAACCTACTGTGGAATTATCCTTGGTTTGATTCCTAAGCTTAGGCTAAACTAGGCTTTCGTTTCCATAGGAGTTAGTACAACACTTGCATATTTAATGAAAGGAAATAACATCTCCCAACTGAAATAAGAGGTAACTTAAGGAGACAGAATTATTGGCCCCAAGTTAGCAAAAAAAAAAAAAGAAAGAAAAAAACATTTTAAACCTGACTCATCTGTGCCTTATGGATTTCATAACTGATGATTAGCTTCTCTTAATCAGTTGAACATCCATTTAAGGGACAAATTGATTAGCTCCTTGCATAATTAACAGAACGTTAAGTACCATCACTTTGAGTTGAAAAAAATTGTTTTGATTAACAGCAAATATGCACAGTTTAACATTAAGACATTAAATGGTGTTATCTCAATCATTATTAATGTGGTTTTTTTTTTTTTTAATGTTAAAGAGGAGTCTGCAGCTAGCTTGGTGACCAGTTTACAATTCCCAAAGTATTTTCATTTTTCTAGCTGGCATTAAATTTAATATACCTTTTCCACAGAGAATGAGAGTATTATTTATACAATGTATAAATAATAACCAACATCACTATGTGATCAAACAATTCGTTTGTACTAACTCTTTGCTAAGTGAAATGATAAATAACACAATTCTGAGGCACAGAACAAGGAAAATAATTAAATATTAAACTTTTACAAATCATTTCATAAAGAAATGGTAAGGGTCTTCCAATCAAGATGGTGGAATAGACGGTCCCCAGTGTTACCCTCTCTGACAATCAATCAATTTATAACTATTGAAAAGCAATGAACTGCCAAGCTGGGGCCACTAGAGCTCAGGGGAAGAAGAAGAGAGACCTATGGAGTTCATGAGGCAGAAGAAGTCATGATGAGAGAAAAAAAGGACCATTCCGACCGTTTTGAGCCCTGGCCATTTTAAGCCCTGGTGAGCACACAGAGCAAGACCTGGAAAAAAGCCGCAGCAGTGCCCTTCATATGAAGTTGTTTGGAAGCTGCAAGGAAGAAGAGGGCCTTGGTGGCCCCCAGGCCAGCAAGACCACTGACAGGGTTCTCGTGGATCCACATAGGAGTGAGGGGCCACAGACAACTGAAAAAAGGAGCCACTCAGAGGCCAGGGAGTCATTGCAAGGGATCAGCACATGGTCTGTCTCATGGAAAGTGTTTGGAGTGCAGGCGGTGGGGGAGATGGGCCCGCTGGGGGAACACTGAGGCACAGCAAGGACAGCTGATCTGCCCCCCAATCAGCACAGGCCCACTCAGTGGAGACTGGTCAGGAAAATAGAACTGCAGGGGGTACAGTTCGCTGAAAAAACTCAGGCCCAGACCAGAGTTTCCACCCAACCCAGGGGTATTGGACCTCACAAGACCCGGAAGTGATTACAAGGTCAACAATTAAAACCTGAGCTGCACAAAAACCCTTCCCCAGAGAATCAGCAGCAGCAAAGCAGCAACTTAGGTCAACCACAGAGCTCAAATGCTGGTTCTCACAGGAAGTTCCCCGTTTTAGAAGTAACCAAAAGACAACAAGTTAGTACCACTGCAGAGTTTAAGTGGTGGGAATAGTGAATAATCCAACACAGAACTGAAAGAAAAAACAAAAACCCACAGATCAGAGACAAAGTTCTGATATTAACCAGTAAAGGTCTAACACCACCAAAGAACACCTATAAAAACTGGAAGGACCAGAAGCCCCTTGGGCTCCCAAGCCAGGGTGGGGGAAGGGCTGAGGGCCTCAGTCATACCCCACTGACATCCTCATCCAGCCAAGCCACTACCAAGCTGCCTCTGGAAGAACCCTTGGCTCCCCTGCCAGAATGAGGGGGGTGCCATGGGCCTTGAGCACGGCCTCCCCTTCCTCTTCCTCCCACCATCTCCCCATCCCCCATCTCCTCCCCCTCCACCAACTGCTCCTCAACAACATCTTAGAATGTAAAAAAGCAATAATAATAATAAATTAATTAATTTCAGAAAAAGAAAGTTTTAAGCCCCCCACCCCCCGAAGAAGAATTGGTGATGAATTAGAGGAGAATTGGTAAGAATGTTAAAATGGACAGAATTGGGGCTGGCCGGTTAGCTCAGTTGGTTACAGCGTGGTGCTGATAACATCAGGGTTTCATCCCTGTACCAACAATCTGACAAAAAAATAAAAATAAAAATGGAGAGAATGGTTATTAAAGGTGTCAGGAGCCATACAGGATTCATGAGCCAGTAGAAATTACATTGTTGAATGATGCGTAAATTTTATATAAAAGAGTAGAAGTGAACAAGACATTAGAAAAATGAAAAAAGCAAAAGACTGTTTCTACTGAAGCCAGGTCCAAGGAGATATTCAAATGGAGAAGAACAAATGGGAAATGGATCTTATAATCCACAGGGGGTCAGCAAAGTTGTTTAAAGATGTGCTGTGTCAGAAGTCCACAGAAAATTGCACTAAATTACACAAACACATAATTAAAGCTAAACATTCATAATGTTAGGCAGCACCAACCTGAGCCAGATGGAGCCGATTCTGGCTACACCTTGGGCACTGAGGACTTAATTAGTCTTTGCAAGAAGGTATGCAGGTGTCAGTCAATTCTTGAGTTAGTGATGAGTGGGATAGGTTAATGGAGGCACTGAAATATTTGAAATTGATGAGGTCTGAGACAAATTTCAAACACTATTTGCAGAAGTTTAGGAACTTACAGAACATACAGGAAATTTGGCTTAGGACTATTTCTGGAAGTTTACAATATGTGTCATTTGTTTGTCTTTTTAATTCTTCATTTCTTTTTTTTTTTTTTCCTTTTTGTCTTTTTTTGTGTCCGGCAACGGATCGCAACCCT
>NW_007727579.1:191070-219991 GCF_000696425.1 Galeopterus variegatus | reverse complement strand
CTGCACACACACATGCACACACACACACACACACACACACACAGAGAGAGAGAGAGAGAGAGAGAGAGAGAAACTCATCCAGCCTGGGAAAACCTACTCAGAGAATTCATCTCCATAATGAAAGCACTAAACCAAACAAGTATAGTTCCTACTTCAGTGTTCATGGAGAAAACGAGAAGGAGAAACTACAATTTTCTTTAGCAACTTTGATTTTATTGCCTCTACTTTTGGTGTAATGTGAAGTTCAAAAGCTTTTTCTCAATTTTTCTTTAATAAATAATATCTATAAGGCCCTTCTAGTTTACACAGAACACTTCCTACATCATTTAGTATTATTTTACCTATTTTGTAGAACAGGAATCTGATATGCAGAATTCAAATGATGCTACACAAAGATCATTTATTTAGTGAGTAGCAAAACAAAGACTAAATCCAAGTTCTCTGAACAAAAATCTGTTTGCACCACTAGGCTGTCCTCCTACTCTTACTCCTTTTTCTTTAGCAACTTTGATTTTATTGCCTCTACTTTTGGTGTAATGTGAAGTTCAAAAGCTTTTTCTCAATTTTTCTTTAATAAATAATATCTATAAGGCCCTTCTAGTTTACACAGAACACTTCCTACATCATTTAGTATTATTTTACCTATTTTGTAGAACAGGAATCTGATATGCAGAATTCAAATGATGCTACACAAAGATCATTTATTTAGTGAGTAGCAAAACAAAGACTAAATCCAAGTTCTCTGATTACAAAAATCTGTTTGCACCACTAGGCTGTCCTCCTACTCTTACTCCTTTTTTTTTTTGTTGTTGTTGTTATTGTCTCTCCTTTCCCTTTATAGTTCCCGAAGTTAAGTGACAGAAAAGCTGGAGGAATGAGGCTGGGGGTGGGTGGTGAAGAAAATGGTTAATGCTGATGGGTAGAATTTTCTACTTAACAGATATAGTGTTCAAAAGGAGTAGGAAAAAATAAAAAGCAGTTTTAGGAGATGTATGAATTCAAACAGGAAATGAACAGATACTTGAAACAATGAAATAGCTAAAAACTTAACTCCTTTTCTCAATATTCTAGATCTCTGCTCTACACCTATACTGAAGATTTTGCATCATTTGGTGAACTTTTTTGGAGAGACTTCCTAAAGAAAAGGTATCCCCCAAAGTTCCATGATATCACAAGGACAGCCACCTCAATCTCAGCCTGAAAATGTTATTGTCATCTGAAACTATGGCCTGTGGTCATTTAACATGACAATTCCTCAAAAGACTGAGTAAGCTCATCATCCACGTTGATGCCAGTGAGTTTGGAATGTTCATGTGGAAACAGCAGGGAACAGTGAACTGGATTCCATTCTGCCTCATGCCTCATCAACCAGATGGTTGGCTGTATCAAAGCCAGCAATGCTGATGTCAGAGGCGAGAGAACACAGCTGGATTTTCAGGTTCAAGGGGAAAGAGGGAATCTATAATGCTAAAAGTTTGGGAGGAAATTGCCTTTGGATGAGTGCATAGAGCCAACTAGAACTGATGGAGAGTTTTTAATGCTAAGTCCTGCAGCAACATTTCTATGTAATTGCTTTTTGGACCATGGTAGGATTTGAATCCTCTTTATTTCACACCTGCTAACAGGCCTACTGTTGCCAGTCAGCTAGCTATAGTACATAATATCTAGAGGAGATTTAGCACTGACATACTAGACTCACACTAATTCCTGGCTACTACCATGTATCTTTTGTTATCGCTGGGATTTCTGGTGACTAGCTTGAAATCCAAAAGTACAAGGATGGAAAAGAGCTTAGAAGACCAGCTCCTAGGAACTTGTTGAAAAATATTTTATTTTTATGGGCATATCAGTATAATTTTGCACTTTGGCTAGGATGTGAAAAAGGTAATATATGTCTTTGTTTTCCAGTTTGGTCATACTAGGACTAGCAAGAAATCTAATTGTAGGCATACAGGACAGGGGAGGGGGGACAGGGCTGTTCCTCTTCCAGGGCTTACACAATGTAGGAAACTTGGAGAAAGGGCCTCAGCTCTTTACTCTGTCATAGTTGCTGTGAAGATGTTCGTTATCCAAGCCTACCTGGTTCGTTTGAATATGAACACTCCCCTGCATCAAATTAAGCCATAGCTCCAAAGGCCATGGCACCTGATATCCACATGTTGCCACATTAGCAGTCTTACCATTCCTGAGCCACTGCCTGGGAGAGAGGACCAAGTCTTCTATCTGAACCTGAAACATACAATACCAACCTCCCCCTCCAAAAACCTCCCACTCTATAGAAATCCTTCTCTTTCTCTCTCCAGAGTTCAGGCCATCAGTACCTTGTTTTCCAAGCACCAGCTTCTTTCCAAACAAAGATCTGGGGGGTGAGACTGGAAAAGTGGGAGGGTATTGCCTTCAAGGTCTCTTCTGAAAAACAAAGAAACTACTACAACAATTCCCACAAAGCAAGGGGGACTGATCACAGGGTCATGATTATTCTTCTTGGAAGGGAGGTAGGATGAGAAAAAATTCCCCTTCAATTTTTGTATTCTCCTATTGCAGCAAGAATAAGGTAAAATTAATACCTCAATAAATCATCCTGCCACAGAGAAGTAGGTGACTTATAGGTTATAGAGGTTCAGTGAATACTTGTGGGATATGCACACACTATCTATGATTTAATCAAGTTTGGGAATGTAGGACCAGAGAATAATTGAGCAATGATTTGCAGATGAGTGCTTGATCCAGGAAGATTCAGATAATACTTCACTGGGACAATAAATGTGGCATTTGGTGTCAGGAGAGTAATAAATCCAGGGAGGGAGGCCTTTTCAGACCTAAATGTGCAGGACCAATAAACAGTATTTCTGTTGCCAGAAGTGCCCGCATATAAGTGTGCATAAAATGCTTAAGCAGTAATCACTCTGTGATGCTGCAAAAAAGACAGTTTCTCCCACAACTGCTGCAGCAGAAGAGGTGCTGTGGATTTTAACCCTGAGGAATTAACCTATGTAAATGAGTTCTGGGTAACAGGGATCATTTTTTCAAAAAGCACTCAGCCCAGAAGTAGCTCTTTTCTTGCCAACATTCTAGGTGATTTACACAATGGTTCCTCCTGAAGAGTGCAGAGAGAAGGAATTTTGCAGCAGAACGTTATTGTAGAACTGGAAGCAAGAAATGTCCCCTGAAGTTGTAATAATTGCACAGAAGCAGAGTGGAAAAAATTAGTTGGACCAAGAAAAAGACATTTATTTTAGCTGTAACAGAGCACTGATGAGATAGAGTTAATAGTTGACACCTCAGTTACATGGTTTTTATTACCATCTATTACTCTTAAATAATAACTACTGCATGCTCTTTGTACTTATGATATATTACAATAGTTACAGTTTTGCTGAGTGCCTATGGTAGATTGCAAAAATGTCTACAAATTTGTCCTCTCACCATATCCATACCACTGATGGTGCCTTCCTACACTGACTCTGGGCTAGGCCATATGACTTATATTGGTAAATGGGAAAATAGCAAATGTAACACAGGCAGACTTGAGAAATGCTTGGGTAATGGAGTTGCACTGTTGTTGCTCTTAGAACCCAGAACACTCATGAGAGCAAGCCCAGGCTATCCTGTGGGAGGATGAGGGACACATGGTCCACTTACTCTCATCATCAGAGCCAACAGTGAGCTGAACTCCAGAAGCAGGATGAACTAGCTCATCAGAACTGACTGCAGATGCGTGAGTAAGCATTGAGACCAACAGAAGAACTTCTCAGGGAAGCCCCGTTCAAATTGTGATCTGCCAAATTGTGAGCTAAATAAATGGTTCTCATTTTACTTTTTTTTTTTTTTTTAAAGATGACCGGTAAGGGGATCTTAACCCTTGACTTGGTGTTGTCAGCACCACGCTCAGCCAGTGAGCTAACCGGCCATCCCTATGTGGGATCCGAACCCGGGGCCTTGGTGTTATCAGCACCGCACTCTCCCGAGTGAGCCACGGGCTGGCCCAAATGGTTCTCATTTTAAGACGCTAAGTTTTGGAATATTTTGTTATGCAGGTTTGCTATGCAGCAATCTATATTAGATATAGTTCTTTACACACTTTTTCATATTATTGTGCTTTTTGTTGGTGATTTCTCTGTTTAAAAATTGTCCCCAATCATAGTGTTGAACTGCTGTCTAGTGTCTAGTGCTGAAGGCAATAATGTGCCTTACAAAGAAAATACGTGTGTCAGATAAGCTTTGTTCAGGCATAAATTATAGTGTTGTTGGCTGTGATTTTAATGTTAACAAATTAATAATACATATTAAACAAAATGTCTTTAAACAGAAATATACATAAAACAAGGTTACATATTGATTGGTTGATGAAAATGTGACCAGAGGCATGCAGGAACCTAACCCTGTACTTTCCCTAGGAGCAATGGTTCAATATTTGATAACTCAATGTTTGCAGAGACTTCATAGAACATGACTACTACGAATAACAAGATAATTGCAATAACAATTTGAAATATAAATAAAAACAGTACCATTTACAATAGCATCAAAAACTATATAATTTTTAGGAATGAATACATTTAACAAAATATGTTCTAGACCTGTACGCTGAAAAATATAAAATATTATTGTAAGAAATTAAAGAAGACATACATAAATGGAGAGATATACAATGCTCATGAATTGGATGGCTCAATATTGTTAAGATGAAATCCTAGCAGACTCCTTTGTATAGAAATTGACAAGTAGGTTATAAAACTTACAGAGAATCACAAACGATCTAGTATTGACTATCAATTTTGAAAATGAAGAACAAAGTTGGAGGACTTACAGTATCTAATTTTAAGACTTGCTATAAAGCTAAAATTATCAACACAGGGCGATTTTGGCATAAAGATAGATCTATAGATCAACAGAACTGAATAGAAGGTCTAAAACTAGATCTTTACATATATTGTAAACTGGTTCTTGATGAAGGTGAAATGTCCCACTTCCAGCAAAAATTACCAGGCATGTGAAGAAGCAGAAAAATATGATCCTTAACCAGGAGAGAAAGCAATAGAAGCACACCCAGAAACAATAAAGATGATGAAATTATCTGACAAAGATATTGGAACACCTATCCCCATATGTTTAAGAAGGGAGAGGAAAGCATAAAATGACAAGAGAAAGGAAATATATTAAAAAAAAAAAACTTGTAGAAATGAAAAATACATTGTCAGAAATGAAAAATGAATTCAATGCAATTAAGAGGTAACTAGAACTCTGCAGAATCACAGATTAGTGAATGTGAAGGCATCACAGTATAAACTATCCAAAATGAAATATATAAAGAATGTCAGTAACAAGAAAACCAGTAATTCATGAAACACTATCAAGTGGTTTACAGTGCACATAATTGGAGCCTCAGAAGGAGAAAACAAGAAAGAGGAACAGATACATATTTGCAGAAATAATAGTAAGAAAAATTTTCAAATACAAAGAATTGATCAATTCATAAAGAAGACATAACAATTCCAAACATGCATGTGCGTAATAATAGAGATTTAAAATACATGATGCGAAAGCTGAAAGAACTGAAATGAGAAATAGAAATCCACAATTATAGTTGGAGATTTCAACATTCCTCTCTTAGTAATCGATAGTAGAAGTATACAGTAAATCAGTAAGTATATAGAAGACTTTGAAGACTACATCACCATCTATATGGAAAATCCTAAAACATCTACAAAAAACTACTAAAATTTATAAGTGAGTTTAGAAAGGTCACAGGATACACGATCAATATCAATTGTGTATACAATTCGAAAAATTGATGGTATTTCTCATTATTTGCAGATTCTGCATTTGCGAATTTGCCTACTTGCTAAAATGTATTTGTAATCCCCAAATCTGTACTTGAGGCACTCTCATACTCATTTGTGGACATGCACAGAGCAGTGAAAAATTTGAGTCAACCTGACACTCATGATTTCTGCTGAGGTTGAACAAGATGACACTCTGTCTTCTTGTTTCCACTGTCCTACTGTAAACAAGTATCCTTTTTGCAGTCTATTTAGTGCTGTATTTTTTCATATTATTGTGCTTTTTGTTGGTGATTTCTCTGTTTAAAAATTGTCCCCAATCATAGTGTTGAACTGCTGTCTAGTGTCTAGTGCTGAAGGCAATAATGTGCCTTACAAAGAAAATACGTGTGTCAGATAAGCTTTGTTCAGGCATAAATTATAGTGTTGTTGGCTGTGATTTTAATGTTAACAAATTAATAATACATATTAAACAAAATGTCTTTAAACAGAAATATACATAAAACAAGGTTACATATTGATTGGTTGATGAAAATGTGACCAGAGGCATGCAGGAACCTAACCCTGTACTTTCCCTAGGAGCAATGGTTCAATATTTGATAACTCAATGTTTGCAGAGACTTCATAGAACATGACTACTACGAATAACAAGATAATTGCAATAACAATTTGAAATATAAATAAAAACAGTACCATTTACAATAGCATCAAAAACTATATAATTTTTAGGAATGAATACATTTAACAAAATATGTTCTAGACCTGTACCCTGAAAAATATAAAATATTATTGTAAGAAATTAAAGAAGACATACATAAATGGAGAGATATACAATGCTCATGAATTGGATGGCTCAATATTGTTAAGATGAAATCCTAGCAGACTCCTTTGTATAGAAATTGACAAGTAGGTTATAAAACTTACAGAGAATCACAAACGATCTAGTATTGACTATCAATTTTGAAAATGAAGAACAAAGTTGGAGGACTTACAGTATCTAATTTTAAGACTTGCTATAAAGCTAAAATTATCAACACAGGGCGATTTTGGCATAAAGATAGATCTATAGATCAACAGAACTGAATAGAAGGTCTAAAACTAGATCTTTACATATATTGTAAACTGGTTCTTGATGAAGGTGCCAAATTAGAAGGTGATTCAATTAGAAAATATAATCTTTTGAACAAATATGCTGGAATAATCAGATATCTATATGCAAAAATAATTCCTCAGGTGCAATTTAGGAGAGAGTTACTGTATAAATGGACAATTCGAAACAAGATTCAGGGTTTTTGTAGCTTTACAAGATGATGCCTGGAAGAGGCATCTTCCTGATATATTTTGACTCTGAGGTGCATTTTAGTACCTCAACTTCCACAGTGACTTATATTTCTCAAGACTGGTGTTCTTGAGTACATAGTGTGTCACTCGTTAATTTGGTTTGAAGAGCTGTCCCTCCTCTGGTACTTAAACACCCAACCTTATCCACAAGTCTCAGGTACTGGTAATAGAGAATATAGAAGAGATCTCCGACTATATTTTGAAAATGCTTGATTTTTGACTAGCACAGATCTTTGACCTGTGTGTAGAAAAGGGAGATACACTGAAAGCACAAGAGAGATATCTACTTTGTATTTCATCAGGTATAATTCTGGGTTTAGCACACCCAGCTTGTTTAATGGTCTATTACTTCATTAGCCATAAACTTCAAATATTTTGCCTACCTTTTCCTTGTTGACTTTTTTCAGTCTTTAGATATAACTTTTTTGTATTTTTTTATGGTTGTAAACTATATATAACATAAAATTTACCATTTTAAGTATTTTTAAAGTATGCAATTTAGTGGCATTGATTACATCCACAATGTTGTACAACTGTCACCACTATTTCTAAAACTTTTTCATTACCCCAAACAGAAGCTCCATAACCATTAAGCAATGACTCCCCATTCTCCCTACACCCACAGCCCCTGGTAAACTCCAGTTTACTTTCTGTGTCTATGAATTTGCCTATTCTAGATATTTCATGTAAGTGAAGTCATACATTTGTTCTTAGCATAATATCTCCAAGATTCATCCATTGTGTAGAATGTGTCAGAATTCCCTTTCTTTTTATGACTGAATAATATTCCATTGTATGTATATAACACATTTTGTTTATCCATTCATCTGTTGGTGGACACTTGAGTTGTTTCTACCTTTTAACTATTGTGAATAATGCTTCAATGAACATTGGTGTACAAGTATTTGTTCGAGTCTCTGATTTCAGTTCCTTTGGGTATATCCTTAACAGTGGAATTGCTGGATGGCATGGTGACAGAATGCTTTTTTAAAAGCATAAATAATGGATGGCCATTCTATAAAAATTAAAATATAGAGATAAGCTTGAAGAAAGAAACAAAATTTGCCTGTTTGTAAACTGTTTTTCTAGTCTTGTTCTGTGCTTCTTACCTGGTATAACATGTTTAAATATGAAGTTGGGTACATATGGTGCCTAAAAGTTATTTTTATGATCACCTTATCTTTATAGTTACCCTTAGCTACATACTCAAAAGTGAGATGACTACCTTTTTAAACAGGAAAAGAGTAGAAGAGAATCATAACTGAATGATATCAGAGTAGGGCAAACAACTCCCGATTTGTCTAGGACTTTCTGGTCCCACATTCTGGGAAACCCTTCATTCCCAGGCAAAGTGAAACAGTAAGTCACCCTACTTCACAGTTTGCTAAAAACAGGTGGTTTTTTTTTTTTTTACATAAAGCCATTTTTGTTATTGTTGTTGATGTTGACCATGGTAAATGGGAAACTGTGCTGGGGTCTCAATTTTCTCATTTGTAATAATGGGTGTAATATTTTCTATAAGTACTACATATATATTTTGGGGAAAATAGTATGTGGAAGTTTTTTGAAAAGGCAAGGGCCTTCGTTAAATGTCTGGTGACAACAGTGTTACTGTCTTAAAGAGGTGTGTGTGTGGAATCTGCACATAATGCCTAAATCTAATTTTTCACCAATAATCTCAATAGATTTTTTTTTTTTCCAAGAAGCTGATAGTTGGGCAGGCTTACTGATTTAACTTTGGTTCTTTTCTCCTTTCCATCTTTTCCTTTGGTAACTCAAATGGCTAAAACCTGTATTGCAGGAAGAGTTGCAAGGCAGAAACATACTTAACAACTTAATCAGTTGAATGGGAAAAGTTGCCTTAGGCAAGGTACTGTGCTGAGCTTTCTGCAGGAAAAACGCTGATGACAGATGAATCTCAGGATTTTCAGATATGATGCTGGATTACAATAGTTACAAGCTAGTATAAGGGAATTACACAATTCATGTGTATTATACAACAATGCCAGCAGGGTCTGTGGCAAGTACCCTGTAATCAAATACTTGTGAGATAGGTAAGGGCTATAAATAGCTTCCCAGCCATTCAGATCAGGTTTGTGAACAAATGAGTTAAGAAAAATTTTCAGTCTTAAGAGCTGATGGAGTTTGGATGTATTGTCCCTCCAGAGCTCATGTGGAAGTTTGATCCCCAATGTGGCAGTGTTGGAAACTGATTGAGTCATGAGGGTGGATCCCTCATGAATGGATTGATGCTCTCCCTGGGGTGTGGAGGTAGTGAGTGAGTTCTTGCTCTATTAGTTCCTGTGAGAGCTGGTTGTTTAAAAAACCCTGGTGGTTTAAAAAATCTCTTTCTCTCTTGCTTCCTCTCGCCATGTGATCTGCTTGAACCCACCAGCTGCCTGATGCTTTCTGCCATGAGTATAGGCAGCCTGAGGCCCACATCAGATGCAGCTGTCCCAGAACCATAAGCAAATAAACCTTTGTTCTTTATAAATTACCCAGTCTTCTGTATTCTGTTATAGCAACACAAAATGGACTAATACAAGAGTACTTTGTGTTTTGTAATTGTAGATAAAAGATTGTTTGCATATTTTTGAGTGAATCATGCTAGTATCTTTTGGGTTGAAATCATCAAATATTAAAAAATAGAAGAGATTTCAGGGGTCATCTTGTCTAAGATGTCCAACATCTTGTAGGAAATAACTTAAGATGCCAGCCCTGTATTATCTCACTTAATCCTGCTTGACCATCACATTAACGAATATCGGTACTAGCCTCCAATAAAGGACCAGACCCAAATAATACTTGGGTAAATCAAACAAGGTTACTTACTTACTAAATGACACAGCAGGAATCAGCATGGTGGTAAAGTTCTCCAGTAAGACAGAACTCTAAGCTTTCAGGATTTCCCCCAAAGGGTCACACATACCAGTGGCTAGACAATGGTTTGCTGTTTTGTCTGACTGGCAGCACTATGGAGACATTCAAGAAAGCAGCTGTTCCTGAATGGCCCATTTAAAAATAATTTTCCAGCTTTACTTATTCTTCAGCTTCATCAGTCTCATCTTCCATTAGAAATTCTAGTGATAATAATAACTAGCCTTTACTAAGTGCCCACTATATCCCAGGCACATTATTATTTTTCATCCTCATAACACTCAAGTTGGATACCATCGCTGCCATTAACAGGAAAGGAAACTGATATTCTGACAAGCTAAATACGAAGATAATTCAAAAAGTTTGTGGAAAATAGAACGAAAGCATAATTCAAATCTTTCCATAAACCCCTCTACATTGCCTAAGATGCACATTTGAAGACCCCTCTACATTGCCTAAGATGCACTTAAGAGATGTTACTACAATTTTAATATGAACTTGTTTTTCCTTTATGGTACAGCCCTGAGGTTCTACTTTATTAAGAGATATTACTACAATTTTAATATGAACTTGTTTTTCCTTTATGGTACAGCCCTGAGGTTCTACTTTAAGAAAAGTGCTCTGCAGAAATCTAAATACAAACATAGATAAATTAAGCACCTGCTATTCACATTATGAAATAATACCCACTTTACAAAATTTTCTTAAATAGTGGGATTTCTTTAAATTATGGTTTACTTGGCACACTATGCTTATCGGTCATCAATTGCTTGATGGAGAGTCTGGAGAATCACTGCCAAATTCTGATCAATCAGAAATGAGGATAAGGAATTTCTGAAATAAGGAAATAAATCACTAAGAAAGTACAACTAAATATATTTCTTTATACCATAAATATATGCATACTAGAAGTAGATTGATTTGGACTGGAAAGTTTTCCTTCTTAGGCAATTAAGAGATGTACTCATATCTTAGAAATCCTGCATTAAAAAGAACCCTGTCAGATGTCATTAAGAGCATCACTGAATTAAACTGAAAACTGGAGACAAGATTCTTATTTATGAAATGGGCAGATCAGGTAAATAAGATGCTAAATGCTGTAAGTAAAAAGATGCTGCTAAAACCCAACCAAAAATGTTGCAAGTTATTTTTATTCTATCAGTATCTTCAAACTTCAAGATTCCCTGACCCCCTTTTTAATTATTTCAATCTCAGATATTACACATAGAATACCCAAATACTTCTCAAGGGGGCACACTGATTAGAACCGTGGAAGCTGATTTAACAGCATAGAACAATAATAAGGGATTAATGGTGAAGATATGATAGGGTCCATAACAAATGTATTTGAGTAAAAAAAAATTAGCTTTCTCGAAGATTATTACACAGAATGAGAAAGTGGTAAGAAGAGATAAAACGACGTGATGAGAAATTGAAAAATAAGCTCTGCCTTAATAAGCCCCTATGATTAGATAACAAGACATGTGCATGATTAAAGAGGATGCAACCACCAAGATGTTAGACTGATTCAGGAAAGCAGTTCTTCCTGAATACTCCATTTAAAATAATTATCTGGCTTTACTCCTTAAGCTTCAACAATCTCTTATTTTGTATTGTGTTATTGCTTTTCGATCTAAGCATTTGGTCTTATCAACATATTCATCTTAAGTACATCTTCCTCCTTGTTTATGGACTTCTCCACATTTTGATTGCTCTACCTCTATAACATACTTGAGTAAGTTTCTTTAATAGTAGTAATAACAACAATACTAACAGTATCTGCCATTTGTGGGCTTTGTTTTTGCTGGTGGGTGTACTAAATGCTCTATATAATTTATTTACATTTAATTTCTCAACGAGCTAATAAGGAAACTGAAGTTTAGAGAGATGTGATTTGCTCAAGGTCTATCAGATCTAAGTGGCAGAGCCAGAATTTTAACACAGCATCTGCTTGACTTCAGAGACTGCTCCTAACTATTGCATAGCACCCGCCACTCCTGTAGGGTTTTAAGGCTATGGCATCCTTGGTTGTGCTGGGGCCATAGTCCCGAGACCACGAGATCACCCATCTTAGTCAGGGAGGGAGGGCTGTCCAGGAGTCTTCACACACTGTCATCTGACAACTGGGCCGTGACTATTTGTTCCCTTTATCTTCTTACAGAGAACTCTTTTTTTTTCTTTTCTTTTTAAAATTTATTTTTAATTGTACATATTTGTGTGATACAGTGTATTGTCTCAATATATGCATATATTATACAATGATTCACTTAGGGTAGATAGCACATATGCATCACCTAAACATTTATCTTTTGTTTGTGGTAATTATGTTCAAGATCCTCTTTTCTAGCTATTTAGAAATACACAATACAATATTATTAGTGATAGTCACCCTAGAACACCAGAACTTATTCTTCTTATCTACCTATAACTTTATACTAGTTAACTCACCTCTTCTTCTTTCTCCTTCCCCTCCCAACCTCTATTCCCAGAGTAGAATAATGGTTATTCTACTCTCTACTTCTATGATAACCACTTTTTTCCTCTTTTTTTTTTAGATTTCACGTAATAGTCAAATCATCTGGTATTTGTCTTTTTGTGCCTGGCTCACTTCACTCAACATGATGGTCTCCAGTTCATCAATATTTGAAGCAATATGGCTGCAAATGACAGGTTTTCATTCTTTTTATAGCTGAATAGTATTACATTGTGTATATATACCACATTTTTAAATCAGTTCATTTGTTAGTGGACATTTAGGTTGATTCCATCTCTTGGTCATTGTTAATAGTGCTACAATGAACATGGGAATGAAGGTATTATGTATGACTCTTTAATTCCTGATTATTTTCAGAAGATCTTTGGAAGAGTAGATAAACAGCTATTATTTTAATTCTCAAAGTTAGGTCAAGAAAGAAAACTAGTCAAAGATTAAATGACTTGCCAGGGGAATGGAATTCAAAGGTGTTGAGCAACCTCCTCTGGGCTAAGCTCTGCAGGAGAGAGGAAAACAAGCCAGATGGGGTAATTGCCCTCCCCCTGGGGTTCCTAGTCTAATGGGGTTCAGAGCTAAAGCTCTTGATTCCTCTTTCCCTCCCACAATGGTTTGTTTCTCCACCACTAATCTTTACTCCAACATAACTATGTTATCTAGTTTACCTTAGGGTCTAGTCTTGGGACTATCCTTGGAAGGTTACCATATAAATCCACATATAGTAAATTGATGTCCATGTTTCTGTAATAGATGGGAAGAAAAGCAACAAAACAAATAACTCAGTATGTTAAATCTGACTTTAATTCTCCTTAAAAAAAAAAAATAAAGCAAATGGCATGATATTTTGGCAGCTTTTCGGCAGTGCCCACATTTCATTTGATGAGATGTGTGCTCCTATTTGAGTTGTGTCCAAAAGAGGGCAGACAGATGGAAGGCTTTTGCAAAAGGGAGAAAAAAAAAAGCCCTGTTAGTGTGAGCCTGGAATTCCTAATTTGTTTTTAATTTTTTTTTCTCTTAAAAAGCAATAAATAGGTTTTAACAGATGGGCTAACACTTGAATTAAAAGCATTCTCTGAAAAATTACAAGCAATGAGTGCCTTATACAGATGTAGAGAGTTCAAACACATGCAAATCATAGCAAATCACACAATGTGAGGCTAGATAGACGCTTTCTGAGAAAGGAGATTTAGAGAAACAAATATACACTCAGAGCTACAAAACGATCTGCTGTGATTCCCCATCATAGCTTTTCAAACTGTGAGTCATGACCCATTAAAAGGCCATGAAATCAATTTAATCAATTGTGACCAGAATTTGAAAAAAAAAATGTGGTGGTGGTGGGGACAGGAACAGGAACCGTTCAGAGTGTACCATGTGTGATAAGCATAAATGCTGTTTCATGATGGTTTGTTTCTATTACATGTGGTATAATGGGGCGTGATGTATTTCTTACTATCGGTCATGGTTAAAACATTTTTTTAAAAGATGCTGATCCAGCAGATAAGTATTACAACTATATTGCAACATGACTCCATTCATGAATAACCAAGCTTTACTGTGTAGTGTTAACACCCGAGTTGTGCTTCTGAGTATGCCAGGTATAGTCAAGGATACTCTAGTTGGCTTGCGCAGAGATGGGTACGGGTGGCCTATGGAAATGTCCTACTTGCCAAATGTCCCTGGCAAGAATTCTTGGGGCAGACTCAGAAGCCCTGTGCCTGTTGCCATGAGGTAAACTCCCAGGGAGCAGGTGGTCAATTGTATTTCTTTTGTGGACTCGAAGAGATATTACTTTCAGATCTATGAGGATGGTATATAGTTAGGCATACGATATGAAGCATGAGATCCCAAAGTTAAGCATGGAGGAGAACAAAAAAGTGACAGCTTTTTTCCTTGCAAATAATTTTTAATGGAAATAATAATGGTAATCTAACATTTACTGAGCACTTAATATATGCCTGTGCTAAGTGTTTTACATGAATTATCTTATAACAGTCCTAGGAGACAGGCAGTATTATCAGCATTTTATAGATGAGGAAATGCATGCTCAGAGATGTAGGGAAATTTGCCAAAAGTTACCTAGCTGTTAGTGGTGGAACAAGAACTGAAGTTTAGGTTTACCACCAAAGCCTGAATCTTTCCTAGTTCTGTACACTGCCTCAGTTGCTTTAATTTACTGCATCCTTTGGTGTTAAAGGTTTCTCTTTCACTGGAATAGACAACAAGGACATAGCTCTATGAATTATCCTCGAGTCCCTTTTTTCTGCCACTTTCCACATCTAGTCCATTAACTCTCTGCCCAAAATATGGCATATGTTGTATCCATCCACTTCTTTCCATTTCCACTGCTTTCACCCTAATCCAAGCTATGATAATGTCTCATTTTCAGCTATAGAATAGTCTCCTAGCTGTTTTCCTGTCGGGTCTGCCGCCGGCCGACCCGTACAGCCCTAGCCTCGTTCCTTCTGGTGGGCGAGTGAACGGGCCCGGGATTCCTCTTTCCCACCTGTCCCCTTTGGAAGGAGACCGGGGAAGAGAGCCGTGAAGAGAGGTGAGCACACAGCCGGCCGGTTAAAGGACACTCAGACGCGGCGGGGGTTCTGCCAAGCAGTTCTGTTTATTAGCACACAAGCACTTGTTTTTAAAGGTAAACGGGGAAGGCAGGTTTCCCGAGTGCGGCCAATAGGGGCTAAGGCAAGGTTCCCGCAGACACTCCCACCCTACTTCCTCCCCGCGCCATCTTCTGCCACGTTAATTCACTTGTAATGTCACTTAAGGTGGCGTTAGTTTTTCCTTTTTGTCTTTTTTTTTCGTGTCCGGCAAAAGGATCACAACCCTCAGTGTCGCACCCGTACCGGACCGGGACCGGCAACAGGATCGCAACCCTCGGTGCTGCGCCCACACCTCGCTCAGCCAGTGAGCGGGAACCGGTCTGTATGTGGGATCCGAACCCTCGGCGGGAGCGCCGTCGCGCTCGCAAGCGGCGCACTGTAGCATGCCCCCCCGGGCCGGCCCCAAGGGGTTTTTTTTTTTTTTTTTTCTTTTTCCGTGTCCAGCAACAGATCGCAACCCTCAGTGTCACCCCCGCACCGGACCGGGACCGGCAACGGAACTGCAACCCTCGGTGTTGCTCCCGCGCCTCACTCAGCCAGTGAGCGGGAACCGGTCTGTATGTGGGATCCGAACCCTCGGGCGGGAGCGCCACCGCGCTTCCCAAGCGGCGCACTATCCAGTGCGCCACCGGGCCGGCCCAAGGTGGCGTTAGTTTTTAAGGCCCGACATTTTCCCAGCCATCAGTTGTGCTACCCTCCAATTCATTCTCCATGCAGCAGCTAGAGGAATCTTTTAAAACATAAAACAAGTAACATCACTCTTCTGCCTAAAACCCTCCACTGGTTTTCCTTCAAACTTAGAATGAAATCTAAACCTATTAGTATGCCAAGACCACTTTCCTCTCTGCTGTCCTTCTATAGACCCCAACTTGGCTCAGCCTCGGGTCCTGTATCTGTTCTTTTGCCTGAAAAGTGCTTTGTCCAACTCTTAGCAAAGATGACTTCTTTCCCCACACAAGACTCTCCTGTGGTATGCGGATGAGGGTACACTTTTTCTGATCCACTTCCTCGTGGCACTGAATACCCTACGCACTCCCTGCACCAATTGCCGCTGATTTACTTTCTTTGCAGCACTTAATCACTGTCTGAAATTTGTTTGTTTCCTTTCTTTATTGTCTGTCTCTTACTCTAAGCGCCAAAGCACTGGGACCTTGTCTGTCTTGTCCTAGGCTCTACCCCACCCTTTAGAACAGGGCCAGCCTGGCAAATATCTGTGAATGTATGAATGAATGAATATATGGGTTTGCTTCAGGATTTTCCAAAGGCTCACATTCTTTTTTTCCCAAATTTTAATTTTTAATTGACAAATAATAATCATATGTACAATCATATATATTTATGGGGTACAATGTAATGTTTTGATATATGTATACATTGTAGAATGATTATGTCAAGCTAATTAACTAACATACCCATCACCTCACATACTTATTTGTAGTAAGAACATTTAAAATCTCCTCCTTTAGCAATTTTGAAATATATAATACATTACAGGTTGAGTATCCTTAATACAAAAATCCGAAATACGAAATTCTGTAAAAGCGCCATCATAATGCTCAAAGGAATTGCTCTTTAGAGCATTTCGAGTTTTGGATTAGGGATACTCGACCTGTATTACTAACGATGGTCACCATGCTGTGCAATAGATCTTGGAAGCTTATTCCTTCTGTCTAACTGAAACTTCATGCCCTTTGATCAACATCTCTCCATTCCCTACCCCACCCCACCCCTTACCCTCTGGTAACCACCATTCTACTCTCTACTTCTACTGTTTTGGCTTTTTTTAGATTCCATATATGAGTGAGATCATGTGGTATTTGTTTTTCCGTGCCTGGCTATTTCATTTAGCATAATGTCCTCCAGGTTCATCCACGCTGTTGTCACAAATGATAGAATTTCTTTCTTTTAAAGCTGAATAGTGTTCCGTTGCACATATACACCACATTTTCTTTATCCATTCATCTGTTGATGGACACTTAGGTTGATTCCATATTTTGCTAAAGGCTCACATTATGAGGATGCCAAACCTAGACAAACTATGAACAGAGAAAATCTAGAATGCTCTCCTTGTCCTCCTAGTTGGATGTGGCATTTCCTTTCCTTACATTTTTTTGGCGCCTGGCTGGTACAGGGATCCAAATCCTCGACCTTGATGTTATAATGCTGCACTCTAACAACTGAGCCAACTGGCCAGCGTGGATGTGGCATTTCTAGGCAAAGGGTCCTGTTTAGACTCTAGGCCAGAGCTCCTCTGGATGTGGCTTCCTCAGTTACCGCCATATCTGGTTCTCCTTTTCCAGAAGGTGCTGCCATGATCCTGACAGACATGAAAGCGCTTGTGATATGGTATCCGAAAACCAGAGCTCTTTGACTTCTCTGAATGTTGATTCCTTTATCTATAAAATAAAGATAAAAATAAATCTACCTGGTAGAGACGGTTTGAGGATTAGAAATGTTAGATGTCTTAATCAGAAATGTTAACAGTAGAAATGTTAATTGTTTAGAGATATTAGATGTTTTGAGGATAAGAAAGTGAGTATGAAAAGCAAATGTTTGTTGTTATGATTAGCTGTCTCTTCAGGTACTTTGGAGGAATGAGAAGTGGATGTGAAAGTGCTTTTTGTTAAGTCCAAAATCGAGAAAATGGCTCCATCCTTCAAATTGCTTGTCAGAAATTGGGGCATCATCCTCAAGGCCTCATTTCCCTTTATACCCACATCTAATCACCTACCAGTTTCTATCAATACTTCCTCCTTTCTGGAAAGTGGAGCACCTCAATTTAAATCCCTTTATCATTTGAGGTCTAGTATGGGGCTCAAGAATTTGATTAGAAGGACTGACATGCTTGGAGCACAGAAATGTTTTTAAAATATTAACTTCCTTTCCCTGAGGAAAATCCATCTGTACATTTCCCCTAGATACCCCTGCTTTTTGGTGGTACACAAGGCTCTCCTGTGCTGTTTAGACCAGGGTGATTTCTTAGCTTGTCAACCCTTAGTGGTTACCACCCTTTGCATAGAGGTAGAATAAAGAAGTAAATCCTCCTACGGTTTCCCCCCTCGTGTTCTTCATGTGATTTAAAGAGTTGCAGAAATCTCATATGATTCCACCTAGTTATCTCAGCAGTTCCACTTTACTCCTAACTTCTAACCAGCTGAAGTGATCACATGCTTTGACCAAACCAGTCTTATATGCCTTGAGTCCTCCTTCATGCTCTTATCTGGGGAGGCACTTATATTTTCACTGGCTTGCCTTGCACTTTTGCTGGTAATAAGCCACTTTAGTTTATTATGATTTTTTAATAAACTTAATTTCCCCATTCTTTCTTCCCTCCTCATCTAATTATTTATCAGCTGGACTATTGTATGGCCACTAAGTGGTTTTCCTGCCTTTAATCTCACACCCCTCCAATCTAACTTGCTGTTATTGTTATTATCTCATACCCTCAGGACCATCTCCCAAATTTCATGGTGACAATTAAGCAGTCTGAGAAACAAATTAAAACCAAAGCGATAGAGCTGGTGAGACATGGCTACCTTTCTTATTCATCTCAAGGGAGCTAATCTAAGTGTGCTAACTGTGGGCCAAATAAGAGGGTAGAGTCCCAGCAGACCAATTCCAAGTTTTTCCTGTGTACTAAATTGCTGGTTAACCTGGGCAGCTCACATCATGTCGCTGAGCCTTAGTGTGCTCATCTGAAAAATGTCAGTAGTAACAGTTAAAATTTCTTTTGAATTTACTATGTGCCAGGAACTGCTTTAAGTGCTTTACATGAATCTACTTATTTTTCCAATAGCTCTTTGAGGTAAATACTACTATTGTCTGCATTTTACAGATGAGAAAAGTGAGGCACAGAGAGGTTATGGAACTTGTCCAATGACAAACATCTAGGAAGCGCTTGGACTATGATTCCAACCCAGGCAGTGGCTCCAAAGTCTGCACTTGGATGCTGTAAAATGCAGCTCAAATGATGAGCTTCTGGGGTCTCTCTAGCTCTAAAAATACCTTAAGTTTATGTGCCGGAGAAGACTGCTGGTTCCTCCAATAAACACAAAGGGTAGGAACAGAGCTATGTTGAGGTGTGACACTGCAGCCAGTTAGTTCATCCTCAGGCAGGGAACGTTGTCTAAATATAGAACCTCCCTTAACATTGGAAGGTTTGATTAAACTGGGTTAGTTGCTGGGCGAGGTGCTAGAGGCAGAGCAAGTGGAAAGGTGTGCCAGCTGCGCAGTAGTGCTGCATAACAATGTAGGGCAAGATTCCTCCCTGAGCTCTGCCCTGCTTGCATCACTGCTTCCATTGCATGTCCATTAGCAGGATTATATAATGCTGATTAAGATAGATTACTTTATGAATCAATCTGCCTCTCAGAGAAACCAGGGCATTTTGCCAAACCCTTTTCTACCAGGATGACTATCCTGTCTTTGGTTTGATCCTCTTTTCTTTTGTAAGTTACAAGGGAAATTCTAGCATATGTCTGATCTATGCACAGTTGGACTGTCTCTGGATATGCATACCTTCCAACAATGTTAATTTCCTCTCCTGGCTTGATCTTTAGGAGATGTTTCTAGACCCTTGAGATACTGTTGTGAGTTGAATTGTGTCCCCCCAAAAGATATGTTTAAGTCTTAACTCCTGGAACCTGTGCAAGTGACCTTATTTGGAAATCAAATTATAATGTAATGTAATCAAATTGCAATTATGTCATATTGGATTGGATGGGCTCTAATCCAGTAACTGGTGTCCTTATGATAAGAGGTAATTTGGACACAAACACAGACACATGGAGAAAATGCCATGTGATGCTGGAGGCAGAGATTGGAATGATGCATCTATAAGCCAAAGAATGACAAGGATTGTGGGAAAATGCCAGAAGCTAGAAAGAGGCAAGGGAAGATTCTTGCCTAGAACTTTCAGAGGAAGCACGTCCCTGCTGACACCTTGATTTCAGATATCTAGTCTCCAGAACTGTGAGAGAATAAATGTCTGTTGTTTTAAGGCACCCAGTTTGTAGTACATAGTTATGGCCTTACAAAAATAATACAGATACTTCTCTAGACCTTTTACCAAAGAAATCTAAAGGGTCCCATAAACATAATTTCATTAATTCATATAACATAAATTGAACTATGTGGAAGAAAGAGAACCATGGCAATAGGGTTGATATCAGCTCAAAAACCTGAGATGTAGCTCCGGCTCTGCTACTTACTATGATTTGGGGGCAAATCACCTAACCCTTCTGAGCTTTTTTTTTAATTAAAAAAAGGGACTACTGTAAAAATACTGCCCTGTCTGATTCATAAGGTTGTTATATGGATCAATAATAGTTTACATTTACATAGCACCTGAATGTTTATGAAGCACATTTAGGTAAAGACATCTTATTTGTTCTTCCCAATCACTCTACAGGGTGGATAGTTTTCTTGCTCTAATGTTGCTGATCAATGCAAAATTTAGAGAAGCTGTTTATTTGCTAAAGGCAACACAGCTCGTAAATACTAGGGACAGGACTTTTTTGTTCTCCACTCTATATGCTGCACTGCATAGTGCTTAGGAAAACTCTTGGTCCGTGGTAAATGCTCAATATGTATTCATTGAATGAATAAATGAATGAATGAACCTTTGTTTTCTGACATTTAAACTTGTGAATCTTGTAGAACACATCAGGTAAGAGAAGATAAATGTGTTAAGCATACAGTTCCATTCATCCATTCATGTACACAAAAATATTTGTCAAATGCTTGCTAGGTGCTAGGTATGGGTCTAGGTGCTAGACATATAGCAGTGACAAAACAGACCAACTCCCTGTTCAGGTAGAGCTTACACGCTAGTGGAGGAGACAAACAATAAAGAAACAAACTTATATTTTGATATAAATTTGCTATGGAGAAAATTAAGCAGGGTAGTGGAGATGGGGATTATGGGGTGGAGAGGGAAGAAAGGATGTTATTTTACATAAGGTAGTCAGAAAAGGACTCTCTGATAAGTTGGCCTTTGAGCAGAACTATGAAGAAAGTAATGGGTATCTAGGGAAAGATGATTTCAGTCCAAGAAAATAGCAAATAAAAAGTGTGTGAGTTTACTTGGGATCGCCAAAAAACAGCAAGGAAGCTGTGGGACAGGGGTGAATTGGAGGTCAGAAAATTAACGGAGGCCCAGTTATATGGGCCTTGTAGAGCAATGACAGACATTTTTGGCTCTTACTCTGAGTGGGGAGCCACTGCAGAGTTTTGCACAGAGAAATGACCTGATATGTTTTAAAAGGATCATTTTAGTTGCTGTGTAGAGAACAGATGGGAGCAGGGGAGGGGTGGAAGTAGGCAAAACAAGGCTGTTGCAATAATGTAGGCAAGAGATGGAATTAGTGAGAATGGTCAGATTGTGAATATATTTTGAGGGTATAACTGACATGATTTTATGATTGATTCAGATGTGGGATGTGAGAGAAAATGATGGGGTAAGGATGGCACCAAGGTTTTTGATATGAGCAACAGAAAGGACAGATTTAATAGTTATTAAGGTGTGAATGCGGTGGGAGAAGTGGGTTTGGGATAAGAGCAGGGAAACCAGTTTAGTTTTGGACATTTGAATTTGAGATTCATCATAGACTCCCAAATAAAGATGGTACACAAATGGACATATAAATCTGGAATTCAGGGAAAAGGTCCAGGCTAGAGATAAAATCTTGAGAATTGTTAGCATATAGAAAGTATTTAAATCTATGAGATTGAATGAGATCACCTGGGGGGTGAATATAGATTTTTAAAAAATAGGTTCAGAGTTTCAGCCCTGGAGCATTCTGCCTTTTGGGGGTGGGAAAAGGCAGAAGAGACTGAGAAGGAATGGCCAGTGAGGCAGAAGGACAACCAAAAGGAAGTGGTGATGTAGAAGATGAGGGAAGATGCTGTCTTAAGAATGTTTCAAAACTTATTACACAGAGAAGAACAATTGCTAAAAGCAATAAACCCAATCCACAGACTTCTGACTGGCTGAGTAAGGTGAGAGCTAAGTTGCTTCCGTTTAGTATGGCAATTGGGGGTAGTGGATAAGTAACCTTGACAAAGGCGGTTTAGGTGTAGGTGGGACAAAATCCAGATTGCAGTGGATTCAGGAGAAAATGGTAAGAGAGGAAGTGGAGACAAAGTACAGACCCTTTGGAGGAGTTTTGCTGTAAAGGGGGCAGAAAAATAGTGTGGTGGCTGGAAGGTAATTCTATGTCAAGGAAGAGGGAGGTTTGTTTGTTTGCTCAATAAGTGTGGAAATACTAAAGCAATCTAGGAAGCAAGGTCACCAGCCAAGAGTGAGGAATGGCAGAGGTATGATACCTGGGGGAGTGGGAGAGTGAACGGACTAAGGAAATGCAGCAGCAGGATTTGCAGTCAGCATTCTATAAAAACCTAAGGGGTTATTTTGATGAGTGGAAAACCAAGACTGAGAATTTCATACATTTGTTGACAGCCACCCATGGAAACCACACTACAGGCTTTGGGATAAAAGAAGAATTCTGACCTCCAGGAGCTTAAAATCAAGTGTAAATAATAAACACATGGAAGTTTCAAATAATAATTTAAGATGGTAGAAGAGATGTGTGTGACAAAAAAAATAAAGCATATAAAAATGCTGAATATGTTTAAGGAGTTCAGAAGAAAGAGAGAGGTGATCTAGAAGTTATATGATAATTGAGCCTGGTACAAAAGATAAATTCAGAGAGGGACAAGTGAGAAGAAAAGAAGTAATAGAAGTAAAGACCAAAGCCTGGAGGGAAAGAGGCAGAGATACATCATCACAAGGGAGGGTTGTCAGATAAAATACTACAGTATACCCAGTTAATTTTGAATAGCATATTTGCCTGAGATCAAATTTAACTGGGTGTCCTGCAGTTTTATCTGCTAAATCTGGCAACCCTAGCACCAAGATTAAAGGAAACCAAAAGAATGTTAATTGAACCAAGGGAAAGGAGAATTGCAAGAATGAAAAAGGTGTTCAATGGTGACAGATGCTTCAGTAAAGCCACGGAAATGAGGTTTTGTCATTAGAACACCATTGGTGGCATTTGACACAGCAATGAAAGCAGAGGCCCGAGCAGCAGATATGGAGCACTCAGTAGAGAGGCTTGGCAGTAAGAAAGGAGAGAAATATATAGTCTAAGGCCAAATGTGGAGGTGGATCCCAGGCCCTGGGCTCATAGCTACTGGGATACTATATGCATTTAATCAATGTCAACAACAAAGATCTTGACCTTAAATCACTGTAAAGACCAGAGACTGGCTAAATGGTGAGGTCAAAGCTTAGCTGGCTTGGTACTCTAGGGCTCAGGTATTCTCTGTTGGGGAGCAAGACAAGAGAAGGAGACACGTTAAGGCAAATGAATTAAGAAAAAAAGGATGGAAATCCTACTGTTGTCAAAATGTTTATTTCAATTCAATAGTAGACCAAATTCAGATATTCTCAGATGGAAATCAGATTGTGAACTTCAGATTATAAACCACTTAATAGAAAACACTCTTTGTTCAAGGAGGCCTGCCCTATACTGGAATTTATTTCCTTACAAGTGGGCAGATGAAAGTGTCAAAAAAATTCCACAAGAGTCAAGTACTGTTAAGAAAAAGACAATGGCAAAATTTTTCCTGCCTGGCTGCTAGACTTAGGGGGCTTGATGACTGAGGATGACAAGTCCAAGGGCTGTGGACTACAAGTGGGTGGAAGTGTTAGATTGACTGTGACACGTGACTTTCCAGCAATGTTTCATTCTTAGTAGCCTCAAGGTTCTATGGTACCATTATAGAATATTTATTGCTGAAATACCTGCCCCCAGGAAGTAAAGATGGCAGCTTTTGGAAGGGTTTTTTGTTGTTGTTTTTTGTTTGTTTGTTTTTAATATGAGGGTTAACAGAGTGACCTTTGACAATAACTGCTAATGGATTAGGGTCAGGGACAGCTCAGTGCTCACATACCTTAATAATATTGTCATCTATCTTTCTCCCTGAATGGACTGTTCATCTTGCCAGTTCCTATAGTTAATTAGATTGTTAACTCTGTCTATTTATAGCAGCAAACACTTCACTGGCATGTAGCAAATGCTGATTATTAATCAGGGGCTTCTACTGACTCAGGGTGGAATGAAATGTAATTATTCAAATTAGATTTAGGCCAAGGTCCAATGACCACATAGGCAACATTCTGATTTTTCAAGCACTAGTTTCTGTAAGCTATGTCTCTGTAAGACATAGAGATTCCAGTCTTTGGGAGCATTTAGACAACGTGTGAATAGTGATACTGGGGTGAATAGTGATACTTGAGGTGAATAGTGATACTGAGTTTAGGCATCCCCATTAATCCTGAAAAGGCTGTGTTCTCTTCTATAAACGTACCCATGCACCTGCCAGCTCATGACTCAAAATCAGACTTACTGAGTAAATTATAGTGATACTTGAGGTGAATAGTGATACTGAGTTTAGGCATCCCCATTAATCCTGAAAAGGTTGTGTTCTCTTCTATAAACGTACCCATGCATCTGCCAGCTCATGACTCAAAATCAGACTTACTGAGTAAATCATTATACGAAGTAGTTATGGATGTAGAATTTTAATAGCAAATCAATGAAAGTTAATTTTCGTGGATGCTATTAGGAAGGGTGTTCACCAAGCCTGTCTCCTATTATATGTCATATTACTTTATACTTTGAAAGAAAAGCTAAGATCTTATGCAGTTGATTTTTTTTTTTTTTCCTTTTTTTGTCTTTTCTTGTGACCGGCAACGGGATCGCAACCCTCGGTGTTGCTCCCGCACCTCGCTCAGCCAGTGAGTGGCCGGTCTGTATGTGGGATCCGAACCCTCGGCGGGAGCGCCGCCGCACTCCCAAGCAGCGCACTGTAGCAGTGCGCCACCGGGCCAGCCCTTATGCAGTTGATTTTTTTTTTTTTTCCTTTTTTTGTCTTTTCTTGTGACCGGCAACGGGATCGCAACCCTCGGTGTTGCTCCCGCACCTCGCTCAGCCAGTGAGTGGCCGGTCTGTATGTGGGATCCGAACCCTCGGCGGGAGCGCCGCCGCACTCCCAAGCAGCGCACTGTAGCAGTGCGCCACCGGGCCAGCCCTTATGCAGTTGATTTTTTAAAAAAAGACAGACATTGGAATGACCTGTCCCTTTCTACTGGATTTGACCATGCGTCCTCCCAAACATTTAACCATTTAGGCCCTTAGTGGGAAGTAAGGGTGCCCTCAGGGTAGGTAGTATAGAGGAAGAAAACTTGAGAGGAATTCTTTGGGTAGCTTGCAGCTGTGCTGAAGGGGGGCTCCCTTTGAACACTGATTGAGGAGTCAGGTGAGAGCAGCATCTGATGTCCCCTTCACACCCACTGCCCTTTGGGTTGGACATATGTTACTCTAAGCTCCTGCTATGTTTGGGCCTTAGAGCCGTTCAAGTGAGAATGTTCTGACCAAGTGAAAGTGAACTTTCTTCTTCTTCTGTAGAATCAGGTATTTGGCACTTATGGGTCTTTTCATTTTCATACGGATGTTCTGAGAAACCTAGGAAGTGCTCTTAACTTCTTGGTGGGGAGGCGGGAGGGGAAGAAGTGCTTTAACTGTATTGCCATTTACCTGGTATTTGTTTTGGGGATCGTTTGGTTCTAAGTAACAGGAGTGGTCTCAAACAAGCTTAAGTAAAAGTGGGGGATCTTGTAAGTAGATACAGGTATATCTACCCAAGGGCAGGATGTTGAGCTGGGACTCACAAAAATCTATGCTAGGACTTGGAGAGATTCACGCTCCTTGGGGCTGCTGGTTGCCTCACCTCTGCTGCTGTTCTGAGTATCTGCTCCTTCTCTGTTTCTCTGGCAGCCTAACTTTCTCTCCTTAGCTTGTGTATGGCTCATCATGGTTGCCCTTAAATCATAACCTTCAGTCTCTGAGATGTTCCTAATCTAGAGATTATAACTATCTGACTTAATCCCTTTCTTTTCTTTTTTAAAAATAGCATTAAAAAAATTGAGATATACTTCATACAACATCATTTTAAAGTGTACATTTCAGTGGTCTTTAATGTATTCATTATGTTGTCCAGCCATCACCACTACCCAATTCCAGAATATTTCTATCACCCCCAAAAGAAACCCCATGCCTATTAGTAGCTAGTCCTGGTAATCCCCTCCCCCTATACCCTGTACAACCACTGATCTACTTTCTGTCTGTATGAATTTGCCTATCCTGGACATTTCACATAAATGGAATAATACAACGTATGGCTTCTTGTGTCTTACTCTTAATGAAAACATTAGCATAATGTTTTCAAGTTTCATCATGTTGTTCCATGTAATAATACTTTATTATTTTTATGGCTAAATAATATTCCATTTATAGATATACCACATTTTGTTTATCCATTCATCAGCTGATGGACTGTTTGTGTTGTTTCCACCTTTGGCTATTATCAGTAATGCTGCTATGAACATTTTTTTTTTAAAGAATTATTTATTTGTTTTTAATTGTCAAATGACAAATTGTACATATTTATGTGTACAATGTGATGTTTTGATATATGTATACACTGTGGAATAATTAAATCAAGCTAATTAACATATCCATTACCTCACATACTTATCTTTTTTTTTTTTTTCGTGGTGAGAATGCTTAAAAATCTACACTCTTAGCAAATTTCAAGAATACAATGTATTTTTATTAGCTATAGTGACCATGATATAGAATAGATCTGTTACCGGAGGCCAGGCTTGGCTGCCCTCTTGCACTAAACAAATGACCCAAAAGTCCAATAGCTGGTGCAAGGATTGAAAGCTTTATTTTTTTTTTTTTTTTTTTTTTTCCCCTGACTATACTTACCTTTGTGATGAGAACATTTAAAATCTACTCTTGGTAATTTTCAAGTATACTTTACACTATTATTAATTGTGGTCACTGTATTGTACAATAGATCTCCAGAACTTATTCCTTTCATCTAATTGAAACTTTAACCACTACCTTCCCATTCACTGCACCCTCTTCCCCCTTCAGCTCTGGGTAACCACCATTCTACTCTCTGTTTTTATGAGTTCAAATTTTTTAGATTCCACGTATAAGTGAGATCATGTAATACTTGTCTTTCTATGCCTGGCTTACTTTTCTGAGCATAATGTCCTCCTGGCTCATTCATGTTGTCACAAAAGACAGGATTTCCTTCTTTTTAAAGGCTGAGTAGTATTCCATTGTGTATATTTTCTTCATTCATTTATTCATTGATGTACACTTAGGTTGATTCCATATCTTGGCTACTGTGATTAATGCTTCAGTGGACGTGGAAGTGCAGATATCCATTTTGACATCCTGATTTTATTTCCTTTGGATATGTACACAATAGTAGAATTGCTAGATCATATGGCAGTTCTATTTTTAAGTTTTTGAGGAACCCCCATACTATTTTCTATAATGGCTGGACTAACTTACATTCTCATCAACAGTGTGAAAGGGTTCCCTTTTCTCCACATCCTTGTCTATACTTACTATGTTTCATCTTTTTGATAATAGCCATTCCAGCATGAGTGTAGTGAAATCTCATGGTGGTTTAAATTTGCATTTCTGTGATGATTAGTGATGTTGCGCACCTTTTCAAATACCTGTTGACCATTCATGTCTTCTTTTGAGAAACGCCTATTCAGGTCCTTTGCCCATTTTTAAATTGGGTTTTTTTATTACTATTAAGTTAGTTTGAGTTCCTTATATATTTTTTAATATGAATAGATCAGATGTATAATTTGTAAATCATTTCTCCCATTCCATAGGCTGTTTCTTCACACTACTGATTGTTTCCTTAGGACCATTCATGTCTTCTTTTGAGAAACGCCTATTCAGGTCCTTTGCCCATTTTTAAATTGGGCTTTTTTATTACTATTAAGTTAGTTTGAGTTCCTTATATATTTTTTAATATGAATAGATCAGATGTATAATTTGTAAATCATCTCTCCCATTCCATAGGCTGTTTCTTCACGCTACTGATTGTTTCCTTAACTGTGCTGAAATTTTTAGTTTGATGCAGTCTCATTTGTCTATTTTTTTCCTGTGCTTTTGTGGTCATTTCCAAGAAGTCTTTGGATTTAGATTTTGAGAAGACCAACATCAAACTGCTTTACCCTGTGTTTTCTTCCAGTAGTTTTACATTTTCAAGTCTTTATGTTTAAGTCTTGAATCCATTTTGAGTTGATTTTTGTATATGGGGTGAGATAAGTGTCCAGTTTCATTCTGCTGCATGTAGATATCCAGTTTTCCCAGTACCATTTACTGAAGAGACTGTCCTTTTATTTTTATGCCAGTACCATACTGTTTTGACTACTATAGCTTTGTAGCAGATTTTGAGATCAGGTAGTGTGATGCCTCCAGCTGTGTTCTTTTTGCTCAATATTGCTTTGGTTATTCAGAGTCTTTCATGGTTCCAAATGAATTTTAGGATTTTTTTCTATTTCTATGAAAAAATGACATTGGAATTTTGATTGGGATTACATTAAATCTGTAGACTGCGTTGGGTAGTATGGCCATTTTTACAATATTAATTCTTGCAATCCATGGACATGAGATATCTTTTTATTTATTTGCATCTTCTTAAATTTCTTTCAGCAATGTTTTATAGTTTTCAGTGTACACTTTGTTGGTTAAATTTATTCCCAAGTATTTTATTTATTTTTGATGCTATTGTAAATGGGATTTTTTCTTGATTTCTTTTCTTTTTCTTTTCTTTTTCCTTTTTGTCTTTTTTCATGACCGGCAACGGATCGCAACCCTCAGTGTCGCGCCCGTACTGGACCGGGACCGGCAACGGGATCGCAACCCTCA
>NW_007727579.1:185229-190764 GCF_000696425.1 Galeopterus variegatus | reverse complement strand
GCACTGTAGCAGTGCGCCACCGGGCCGGCCCCTTGATTTCTATTTAGAGAAGTTTGTTGTTAGTGTATAGACATGCTATTGCTTTTTATATGTCCATTTTGTATCCTGCAACTTTACTGAATTTTTTAAGTTCTAACAGTTTTTTGGTGGAGTCTTTAGGGTTTTCTATATATGAGGGGCTTTTTAAAAAGTTTGTGGAAAGATTTGTACTAGTTATATTTTAATTCTGTTTCCCCCCCCACTATCTTTAGAAGTACCCTTGAAAAAGACCATGTCCTCTGCAAACAGAGACCATATAACTTCTTCCTTTCCAATTTGGATACCTTTTATTTCTTTTTCTTGCCTAATTTCTCTGGCCAGAACTTCCAGTACTATGTTGAATAGAAGTGGTGAGAGTAGAAATCCTTGTTTTGTTCCTAATCTTAGAGGGAAAGCTTTCAACTTTTCACCATTGAGTATGATGTTAGCTGTGGGTTTGTGATATATGGCTTTTATTGTGTTGAGGTACATTCCTTCTGGACTTAATTTATTGAAAATTTTTAATCATGAAAGGATGTTGAATTTTGTTAAATGCTTTGTCTGCATCTAATGAAATGATCATATGGTTTTTGTCCTTCATTTTGTTAATGTGGTATATTATATTTATTGATTCACATATGTTAAACCATCCTTGCATCCCAGGAATAAATCCCATTTGATCATGATGAACGATCATTTTCATATGCTGTTTAATTAGGTTTGCTAATATTTATTGAGGGTTTTTCGTCCACGTTTGCTATAGTTTGAATATGTTTGCCATCCTCCAAAACTCATGTTGATATTTGATTCCCAATGTGGCAATGTTGGGAGGTGAGGCCTAGTGGGAGGTATTTGGGCCTTGGGAGAGGATTCCTCAAAGAATAGAATAATGCCCTCCCTTGGAGGTGAGTAAATTCTTGGTCTATTAGTTCCTGTGAGAGCTGGTTGTTAAAAAGAGGCTGGCACCTCCCCTCCCTCTTGCTACCTCTCTCAGCATGTGATCTCTATGCACACGCTAGCTCTTTTTCCACTTTTTGCCATGAATGAAAGCAGGCTGAGGCTCTCACCGGATACAGTCGTCCATTTGTGAACTTTCCAGCCTTCAGAATCATGAGCCACATTAACCTCTTTTCTTATAAATCACACAGTCTCAGGTATTATGTTATAGCAGTGCAAAAATGGACTAAAACAATGTTTATCAGGGATACTGGCCTATAATTTCCTTTTCCTGTAGTATTTTTGTCTGTCTTTGCTATCAGGGTATAATATGGACTCTGTGTACAAGTTTTGGTGAACGCATATGTTTTCAGTTCTCTTGAACATATACTTAGGAATGAAATTGCTGGGTCATATGGTAATTCTATGTTTAACTTTTTGAGGAACTACCATGCTGCTTTTTACAGTGGCTGTACTTTTTACATTTCTACCAGCAATGTATGATGAGGCCCTTTGCTGTTTAATTCCAAATTTCTAGGAGACAAAGTCTGCTACTCCGTGTCAATCTCAGGATGGGTTTCCTTTGGGTAAGATATGTATTCTGTTCAGTATAGCTCAGGAGGGGGGTGGGCAGTGGGAGTGGGAATAGAATGGTCATGAGATACAGCCATGTATCCAAAAGCCCATTGTGTAACAGTTCTCAGAGAAGAAGGGGTGGTCTGAGTATTTTGAATTTCTTCCTTCCTATCTAATCTTCACCTCACCCTCAGCATACTACCTTTAGAACAGTCCTGAATCATGAAAGTGATTGGTTGATGACAATTTGTTATTTTTAAATTGAACTGAGCCTTGAACTTTTTTTTAGGACAAGGCACAAAACTTTCTAGTGGCTAGTAAGTAGTAACATGTTTGCCTTGAATAGATATTTCTTATATCAAAACTGTGAGGGAAATGAAAACTCCAATCCAATGTGGAACTGTTAACTGATGTACAAGATCATAAAGCAAGTTAGTGACCATCCTGGAATTAGCATTTGGAACCTCAATGCTATCAATTGGATTTTTAGGCCACTTGCTGGTTGGAACTTTAATTATTGTTTTTGTTATTTTGAGACCCAAATTCCCACTCTTTATTCATTCCTTTGGGGAATTTGTAGACAAAACCTCACTTAAACTTTCCAAAATGAGTTGCTTTGTAAAAATCCCAGAATGCAGTCAAGCCCATCCATTTCCTCTTCTGCATTAACTGTTGCAGTAAAGCCCCAGATAGTCAGAGAGGTGCAGTTAGTTATAGGAAAGATTATGAGGGGAAGATTTTAGGGTCATTAAGATTTATTCATCCAATATTCAAAGTCTGCATAATGTGTGCAGTAGTCTGAGATCACCTTGGCATAAAGCATCGCTCCTGTTTGAGAAGCTGATCATGCAGCCTATACATGAGGAGAATAGTAAGCAAAGGATTTCCACTACAGAAGGTTTAACAATCAGGAGCTTAAGGTATTGCTATGAAAATAAGGCTGTTGTGCAGCATTTTAACTGAGCATTACTCTGGAGCTTGTCTCCTAGAATTAAGGCTCTCAAAAATTATCGATTTGGATTCAGATGGGGAGAAAGATTTAACATTTGCCTTGTGTTCTGCAAAAGTCAAGATAAATGTGTACCAACAAACCTGATCCTGAGATAGACTGTGTGTGTGTATGTGTGTCAGAGAGAGAGAGAGAGAGAGAGGGAGGGAGGTAGGGTGGGGGGGGAGAGAGAGAGAGAGAGGGAGAAAGAGGGAGAGAGAGAGACAGATTAAATAATAAATATAGAGATCTGAGTATGGAAGTTTAAATAATGATGGATAGTAGACCTTAGATAATTTTGATTTTCTCCACATTATTCATAATAATTTACAATCACATGGGCCGTGTTCCTTCTCTCCTACTTCTGTCTCCAAGAGGAGACCTCAAGACACAGCAGGTGACACTGATGGATAGTCCCTACCTGGCTCTTTATTGAAACCCCACATTGTACACAGAAAGGGTGAGATAGTTGATGTCTCAGTCAGGAGTGGACAGCTAACAGGTCAATAGAAACAACCCAAAATTGCTGTCACAGCAGCTCATTATAGCTTTTGGCTTTGATGTACAGCTACAACACTTTGTAAACAGCAAATGCGGTGCTGAGGGACTGCTCCATTAGGTGCAGCTGTAACCAGAAGTCAGGTGTTCTGGAGCCTAGTTCTAGCTGGAGATGAGTGACCTTGGAAATGAGGTGGGTGTTGAACTTTCCTGACAAGGATTGGCTAGGATAATACATGTGAAAGTACTTTGAGAAAGAAAAAAAAGGTATTATCGATACAATAAAGCTAGATAGGTCAGAATTCCCTTGGGAGCATTTCCCCTTTGAGTTGGGAGAAAAGAACAAATGTGCTTCTGAAGCAGGTATCACATATTTTGTCTCATTTAACCCCATCAAAGTAGGTATTATTATTCCCATTTTGCAGATGAATTAACTTTCTAAAGTAGGGATCCCTACCTCATTGTTCAGCCCAACATTTACTTCCACATTAGCAACCATCTCCTTTCCCTTATTCTGCAACGTACCAGTTATATGACCTTAGGAAAATTAACCCCTTTGAGTCATGTTCCTCTTCTGCAAAAACAGAATTAATACCACTCTCCTTGCAGGCTTACGTGAGGATTAAGTGAGTTAGTCTAATGACAGTGCCTGACCAAGTGTGGGCACAGAGAAGGTGCCTCATTTCTCCCTGCATTCAGGCCATGCTGCTGACTGCATGGGGCTCCCTAAGTTCAACCTGTGCCTCAAGGCTTCCCTTCTCCCTTCGGCAGGAAGAATGGGGAAATGTCACCGCACAGTATCTTTCCATTTTTACTGACATTATAACAATTTTGAGAAACACCCTTAGATATTTTCTAAGCTAGATCTAAGCAAATTCTCTATGGGGAGGACTCTACTCTTCAGTGGAGGGAAAGAATGTGCCTTGAGCTGTTGCTCAGTGACAGATGGCTCAGGGCAGAGATTTTTTTGACATCATTTGGTCATTTTATCTGTATTTCCTTAATAGCTGAAAGGTATGGCACCATTATTCTCTTCTGGTGCCCATTATGAATCCCATTTAATATTTATCAGTAAGTGAAATGTTAATTAACTCTATGAAATAGCATTATTTCACTATAAGATTGTGATTTAGATGCACACACTTAACTCCCCTTCCTTCCACTCAAATTCTGTTTAAAATGGCCAAAGCCATATTGAAAACATATGCAGCAGAGCTGGTGAACAGTTTACACAAAACTAGATTTAAGGTCTACTGTTTAGTAATGAGAAACTCTTATGAATTTTTTATTAAAACTTTGTTGTGAGCTGGATTATGTCCCCCTAAAAGATATGTCCAAGTCCTTACTCAAATGTGTAAGCTACGAATGTGGTCTTATTTGGAAATAGGGCCTTTGCAGAGGTAATTAAACAAAGTGAGGTCATACTGGATTGGAGTGAGCCCTGATCCAGTGACTGGTGCCCTCATATGAAGTGGGAAATTTGACACAGACACACAGGAAAGAAGGCAGTGTGACAACAGAAACAGAGATTGGGATAGCACAGCTGCAAGGCAAGAAATGCCAAGGATTGTTGGCGACCACCAGAAGCTAGAGAGGCGTGGAAGAATTCTCCCCTAGAGCCTCCAGAGAGAGCATGATCCTACTGAACCCTTGAGTTTGGATTTCCAGCCTCCAGAAGTACGAGAAAATAAATTTCTGTTTTTTAAAATCACCTAGTTTGTGGTCATTTGTTATGGCAGTCCTAGAAAACAAATAAAAGCTTCACTGAAAACTTTAATAAATGGATGGTACGAGAAAATAAATTTCTGTTTTTTAAAATCACCTAGTTTGTGGTAATTTGTTATGGCAGTCCTAGAAAACAAATAAAAGCTTCACTGAAAACTTTAATAAATGGATGCAGGGAAGTACTGTCTCAGTGCAATTCAACACATATAAAGGAAAAACTCACTTGGAAAATAAGTTGATTGCTCTCCATGGCAGAACCCCAGATAATCTGCAAGCTCCAGATAATCCGCAAGCTCAGAACAACACAGTCTCAAGCAAATGTGGAACAAATCTGAACCCTACAAACGACCTTAGGAAGTTGGATCTTGATGCCACACAGAGCAGGTGGCCATGGACTCCACCCATGCCATGACCTGCTGTGCCAAGTTAAAATGGAGGGATCATCACCACTGCTTCCTATTGAGGAAATCTGTGCCGGCCAGAGAAGGTGCTGGCATGGTAGACCACAACAGACACAGAAAAGCATCCACTGAGCACAGGACCAAACTTTCTTGCATATGCTCTCTCCTAATTTAGGGGTACAAACTAAACTGCCAATCTTGTAAGAATAAAACTTCAAAAATATGAAAATTTCTTCTTCTCCTTTGTCTGAAACAATACAGTTTGAATAGAAATTGAATACAGTTTCTGATAAGCCACATTTCAAATCCTGAAAATTGAAAAATGTAAACATTCATTTTTTTTTTTTTTTTCCTTTTTGTCTTTTTTCGTGACCGGCAACGGATTGCAACCCT
>NW_007727579.1:183290-184739 GCF_000696425.1 Galeopterus variegatus | reverse complement strand
GGCCGGCCCAAAACATTCATTTGTTAAATTCAAGTTTTTATTGAGCGCTTACAATGTGCTAGGCATTATGCTAGAATGAGAGTTTCATTCAGAAGTAACATCATATGCAAAGATCTTAAGGCAAGAGAGAAAGAGGAAATGAGATAATCAAGAAGCTGCAAGGATGGGTAACTAGGGAAAAACCATTGGGCCTTGATATTTTTCAATAACTATTCAAATTATTCAAATAAAGGAGGCCAGTCAGAGTAATCAGAGAAAATGATCCTCTGAAATGGACTTATTCCAAAAAATTAGAAGAAGAAAAAACTTAGGTGAATCACCAATTCTTTGTAATGTTTCAATATAAGATTAGAGTGGACACCATATTTATGAAAACAGAATAATCTGAGGCAGGGAAATACTGTTATAAAACCAGAAATATAATCCTTAAATTAAAATTTTAAATAAAGGTAGCAGAGAGAAAATTGAATCCTACAGTAAATTGAATTGGTGAATTAGATGATTAGGTTGAGAAATTCCCCCAGAACACAGAGAAAAATATGCAAACATTACCATAGGCTTATAAAGGAAAGATACACAGAGGACAAATCCAACAGATCCAATATAGGTATAATAACAATGCCAAAAGGACAGAACAGCTAGAGAAAAGGTAACAACAAAGAAATAATAGAAAAAAAGATCCTAAACTTAAATAAACAAACACTTGAGTCTTCAGATATCTACTGGGTATCAAGTAAAATTAGTGTACAGACTCCATGCTGAGATACAGCCTAATGTAGTTTCCTTCCTGAACTCAGGAAAAATAAGAAATAAACAAAACAAGACAGATTACCTAGGAAAGGGAAAAAATAAGTGTTTCAGTGTACTGCTTTTCCTCCACACTAGTTGCTGGAAGATAGGAAATAATATATATAGAATTTTGAGGGTAAAGATTGTTACTCAAGAATTTCTTATCTGGCTTATGCATGAGGGCAATAGAAAATCTATTCTCAGACATCCAAGAACTCATAAAGTGTTCCTCTTCCAGAGGAAAATTCTTTGAAGAAGTCCTATATCAATTCAAGAAAGAAATCAAAATAAATAAGTCAAATTGGAGGAAGCAAGAGCATTGCAGAACTTTTTTTGCAAGGAATGAACCAGTAAAATTTAGTAATAGTGTTTAAATAACAGCTGTTCACATTATGAAATTTAGCAAAAAATATTAACAATGATAATCTGGATTTAAAAACATTATTTAGATAAAAGTTTGTGAGTGTAGAAGAAGAAGGAAGAAATGAATAGAGGCTCTGCAGGGACATGAATTTTGTTTGATTTGTTTACTATTTTATCCTCAGGCTTAAAACAGTGCCCGGTACACAGTGCTTAATGAATGAATGAAAAGTCTGCTAAATCTCTATAATCAATTAACATGAAAGACTCCTATGAATCAGTAATAAAAAGACAATCTAA
>NW_007727579.1:179905-182875 GCF_000696425.1 Galeopterus variegatus | reverse complement strand
AATCTCTATAATCAATTAACATGAAAGACTCCTATGAATCAGTAATAAAAAGACAATCTAATAGAAAGATGAACAAAAACAAAATTTGCAAGCAATTTGAAGAAAAGAAAAGCCAAATTGGCTATAAAACAAAACAAAACAAAATAAAAAAGAAGAGATGCTCAACCTAATAGTAATCAGGAAAATGCAAATTAAAATAACAACGATATAACAGTTCCCATCTATCAATCTATTTGTTAAAGATCAATACGTATGACAATACCAAGTGTTTGTTACTATGTGTGGAAATAGGAACTCAATCTATTGGCGGGACTTTAGTACTAATGCTTTGGAGAATTTAGCAATATCAAGCAAAGTTGAAGATGTGCATACCCTATAATTCAGCAATTCTGCTTCAAGGTATACACCCTAAAGAAACTTGCAAATGTGCCCCACATGAAGTCCTCCAAGGATTAGGTATTGCTTGTAGTAGTGGAAGATAGGAAACAAACTAAACGTTCATAAAAGGGGGATAGATAAATGAACAGTGGTGAATTCATACAATTGAATAATATACATCAGTTAAAATTAGTAAGTTATATTTGTGTGGCAACTAAATATCAAAAACATGAAGTTAGTAAGAGAAGAAATTCTAGAATGGAATGGATAGCATGCTAGAACTCATGTACAGTTAACAAGTTCTTAAAGCTATACACACATTACTGTGAATTGCATTTGCCTAGATAGATAGCCAATGACAGTAAGAAGCAAGAACTGAAAGGAGATATACCAAATACATGATAGTAATTGCCTCTGGGGAGGAAGGGCAGGAGAGTTTGGGGACTGTGGATTGCAACAAAGGACTTCAACTTCATAATATTTTACTTTCTTTATTCAAAAATATCTGAAGCAGAGAGACAAAATGTTGATTCTGAATAGTGGATACATGGATGTTTGTTTTCTTATTGTATTTTTCTTCATTCTAGAAACCTTTTACACCCCCCCCCCCAAAATGTAATAAATATCTAACCTGCCTTGGATTGAATGTCTCCCCAAAGCTTAATTCCCACTGTAACTGTTGAGGGTGGGAGATTCTATTACGGTAATTGAAAGTGGGGCCTTGAAGAGGTGATTAGATTCTGAAGATCATGCCTTAATGAATGGATTAATAATGATGGTCATGGGCATAGTTCTGAGAGCTTTAAAAAGAGAGCACATGAGAGTCTCTCTCTGCTCTGCTTCTGCCATCTTGCAATGTGATATCCTGTGTCGCTGAAGACACCACCAAGGAAGGCTTTCACCAGATGTGTTCCCTGGACTTTGGACTTCCCAGCCTCAGAAACTGTAAGCAATAGATTTTGTTTTCTTACCAATTACCCAGTTCCAGGTGTTTTGTTATAAGCAACAGAAATGGATTAATATATAATCTTGTCCTTATAACAATGATTCCATCAGAACATTGATTGATGGGTTTCTAGAGGGAAGACAGTGGGTCCATGTAACCTCTGAAATGATATTAAAAACAACATCGACAGCAAAACTTATGTGTGTGCTGTGTTTTTTGAAGAGAATACAACTCTACCCTTGTCAGAGGCATTTATAAATGTGTCAAGGAGATTTTGATTTGCACGATAGTTGAATGGTGCTACTGAGGCCAAGGATGCTAAATATCCTGCAATTTGCGGGCCAGCCCCCATGCAAAAGAATCGATCAGCTCCAAATGCCAGTTATATCCCTTTGAGAACACTGAGTTAGGAATGGCATTCTGCTGAGCATAACAGAAAATCTTACTATTAGTGGTTTAAACACATAAGCACTTTCTTTTCGTTATGTAAACAGGAAGTCTGGAGGTTGCTGGCAGTGGTTCAGTAGCTCAAAAATGTCAGGGCCCAGTTCACTATGTTTCTATTTGCCTTTGCCTCATAGTCCCATAATGACTGCTGAAGCTCCAGCCACCAAGTCCATTGTCCAAATAGGAAGAAAAAAGGGCTGGAGGAGGAGAGGACAATATCTATATTTAGAAAGGATGACTTTTCCAGAAATTCTCAGTAGACTTCTACTTTGGTCTCTTGGTACCACAGAGCCTTGCTTGCTGAAAGAAGTTTAGTTTTTGGTTTTGCAGTCTTTAAATTAGAGGAAGGAAAGGCAAAAGGGGTTTGGAATAGGTGTTAAGTAAACCAACCCACAATATTCACTGCAAAACCGAATAGGTTTTATTTTCATACTAAAATAAAAAGAGTGGGTATATCAAGTTTCACTCAGGAAACAGAAATAACTGAATATTTAAAAGAAAGGGACTTTAATGCAGTAAATTGGCTAGGCAGGGGATAGGATAACAGATTAGCTAAATAGGGGAAAGTAAGGCAGCCCAGAGATTGCAGCCACAGAAAATCACTACCTGCTCAATATTAGAAAGACAAAGGGAGAAGGCAGAATTACTAGGGTCACTTGGCAGAAGCTGGAACCAGAACAGGCCCGTCCATCAGCAGCTGGACCCATAGAGGAGCTGCAGCGATTGCAGAAAACACAAGAGAGGCAGGAGGAGAGAAACAGCCTGGCTTATCTCTTTCTCCCACTGGTTTCTTCTGTTGGCCATACCTAGCTGGAAGCTAGCTGACATAGTCTGTATGGGCCCTACAGAACTGATGTAGAACTAAGCAAGAGAAGGAAAAGGAATAATTCAGAGGGCAAACAAGTCCAGGACCAAACACACTGGGTCAAAATACAAAATACACCTTTATGCAAAAGTAAGGGAAGGTATGGACCATAAAAGTAAATTAGGATAATAAATTAATATCAGATGGTGATATAGAATTCACAGCTCAGACCATTAAATGAGATGAAGATGTCTTTCTTTCCTTTTCTCTCTTTTCTTTCTTATTGCTAACAGGTACAATTCATAAAAAAGACAGAGGAATCATTGGAACTTTAGGTGCTAAATAGTATGGCATCATATATATCAAAAGCTCTTACAAATACAAAGAGAACCCC
>NW_007727579.1:176335-178513 GCF_000696425.1 Galeopterus variegatus | reverse complement strand
TTAAAAAAAAAAATCACAAAATGGAAAGAGGCCTTATTATGGTCCATGAGGCCCTGCAGTTATACTCTGTCACGGAACCAGTAGTTCTCCCATATGACATCTATCGTGATGGAATGTAAATTGAATTTACTGAACTATTTCCCCTATTAGACTACAAGCCTCCTGAGGGCAAGGACCACATCCCATTTGATTTTGCATCTCCAGTACATAGCTTAAGGATCCACTGCAGATGCTCAGGGGATGTTTGTTGGAAAATTTTCTCCTTTCCTTTCTCCTTTTCTTTCTCACTCTGCCCTTCCTGCCCTCCATCTTTCCTTTCCTTCTCCAACACCCCATAGAATAATTAAGAAGCAAAGTCAATTTAGCTTAGAATAAAGAGCACCCTTTTTATGCCATTCTTTATATCTTATTGATGATCTATTTTCTATAGATCCTGCTGTCCTTCAAAGGAGACATGTGCATGCAGGCTCCAGTGTGGGGTCCACAGAGGATTCCTCTGCAAGGCAACACTGTGCTTATCAAGGGCTATCCAGAGCTGGTGACTCAGAGAATGGCCTAGTAGACTCTGGCTGTTGCTAGGAAACCNGCTATCCAGAGCTGGTGACTCAGAGAATGGCCTAGTAGACTCTGGCTGTTGCTAGGAAACCCTGGTTCCCCTGTGGAACCCAGAACCACACTTGCAGGTTGTCTCTGATAATTTAGAGGAAATGAAGAGCTGTCAGAAAAGGTAGAGGAAAAACAAAAAGCTAAAATGAAGAAAGTAATTTTCCTTGCCCAGCACTAAATGATATGTATCTATGGGGATTAGAGATGAAAATAGTCAAAAGAGAGGTTGGCATCATTAACGAAAAACACTTTTGCTCTAGCGCTTTTGACGTTATAAAAATGTGCTGTGAAAAAGACAAATACCACATGGTCTCACTTATATGTGGAATCTAAAAAAAGTGGTTTTCATACAATCAGAGAGTAGAATAATGGTTGTCAGAGGCTTGGAGGGGAGGGGTTTGGGGAGAGGAGAGGGGTTGGACTAATGGGTACCGGACTATGCTGTCTGCCCTGGGTAAATCATTGTGCAATGTACACATGTGTTAGAAAAACACACTGTACCCCAGAAAAATAAATATAAATAAAACCAGGGAAAATTTAAAAAAAAATGTGCTGTGAGAATACAGCCAAGAATATGTCTATTCTGTAGATTGTCTCTGGGATTTCTGGAACTTTTGCTATGGAAGAGTCTCTAATTTGGATCTCTAAGGCTGCCTGGCCAGCTGATGTTTGCAAGTGAGTGCCTCCAGCACACCTTTGACCAACTGCAAATCAGTTTAGCCCAGGTACACCCAGAGAGGAAACAGCAGAAGGAGAATAATACAACCTTATAGCAGTGGTTCTCAAATTTGACTGTGTATCAGAATTACCTGGATGGTTTCTTAAATGCAGATTGCTTGGCCCTACCCCCAGAATTTCTGACTCAGACCTAGGTGGGGGCTGAGCATGTACATTTCGAATTAAGCTCCCAGATAATATTGGTGCTGCTGGTCCAGTGACCACACTTTGGGAACCTCTGCCCTAAACTAGTAGGTATTGCAGGGAATTGACAAATCATTTAACTGATGAAGAAACAGANGCAAACAACATTTTATTAAAAAGGCCTGGCTAAAGCAAAACCAGGATAAGTGTGGAATTTGTCTTGAGCTCCCTGCTCTCCTCTTTGACTCTCTCATGACCCTCCAAGCCCCTCTACTCTTCCCTGCCTTCCTTGATTTCTATTTCTGTAAGAGCTTGCTCTTCATTTACCTTCAGCTAAACTTTGCTAAGGTATGAGATGAAAGAGATATAAAAGCTTTTTTGCCCATGTGTCTTTTGATTTTAATAAAAGATACTTGAAGATTAAAAACTCCCCAATGCTTGAAAAAAATGAAGCTCTAATGATGAAATTTTGGGCATGACAGGGGATGGGGGAGAATCACAAAGAAAGAGCTCTGCTCAGGACCTTTCCCAGAATTCTTTAGACTGTACCTCATGGTGGTCAAAATTTTTCTCCTGTTAAGGCTAATAGGACCTTTCCCAGAATTCTTTAGACTGTACCTCATGGTGGTCAAAATTTTTCTCCTGTTGAGAAGCTTACCTGTGTATTGATAATACTGGCAGAGGCTAATAATGCCTCATGAACCATCACTT
>NW_007727579.1:173223-175060 GCF_000696425.1 Galeopterus variegatus | reverse complement strand
GATTTTCCCCATTACCTCCAAGATTCTACTCATTCAGATAAGACAAGTCCTAAGAAGGTGGGAAGGCTGCTTTAAAATCAAATTTCACGTGGGAGTCAAAAGATGACTGTGCACATAGAAAGGCTTATGCTGACTGAGGTCTCCCAGGAATTATCTGTATGTTGTCTACACACTTAAGTGTCCATGTAAGTGTTATACAGTGGTGTATTTCATTAATGTTGTCTTGTTGTAGAGTGCTTGTCCTATATTTCAGATATTCCATAAGGATGCTGAGGGAAGAGATATTAATTAGCCATATTCCATGCATTTAGTTCCTCCTGGGAAGTTAATATAGCAATAGTGTTGACCATGGAGTTAAGAGGAGGAGAGCATTCCAGATATGTGGATTAGCAGACACAAAGGAACTAAAATGGGAATGAGCTTAATCTGCAGGGAAGAATAAACTCTCCTGCCTCGTCAAAGTGGAGTATCTGGGAATGACAGAAAGCAAGGCTGGATGGATACCTTGAGACTGGATTATAGGACCTGATGTGTCACACTGGAGGACGGCCTTGATTGTGGGCATTTGGGCATCACTGAAGATTTTTAGTGTCATTCCAGGAAGATTATTCCAGCAATGCAGAAGACGATTTGGAGTAGGAAGAGCCTGGGGGCAGGGAGAAAAGACATAAATTTACTGGAGGAGTTTTTAGATGAGATAATAAAGGTCTGACCTTGTGTGGAAATGGAGAGGAAAGACAGTTATGAAAGATAGTAAGATGAGTTCCTTTTACTGGCCAGTGAGAAAGTCGACTGTCGAACATATTGTTCCCATTGGGATCCTGTGGGTAAGAAGCAGGTTTTCCTGCTATTATCTTAACCTCACGTTCTTGCTGCTTGTTTTCTCAATTTGGTCTCCTGTTGTCTTAATAGAGCAGTGGAGCTCTGCTCATTAAAACTGTGCAGCACATGACAAGTATTACTCATTTTAAGGAACTGACTTTATAGCATTTCAAACCTGCCAAGTTGATAAATTGGGCACTGTACTATTTTACACAATCTGGAGTCTCAGATTTTGGGAAATCTGAAAATTGGCAAATCCTGTGGCAAATGGCAGCACCTGCTGGCAAATATGATATTACAGGCTAACTCTAGTAGACGGTGTAATGGCCCAGAAAAAGATGAACAAAGAGAACAAAGCCGCAGGAGCAGGAAGTGCTGAGAAGGGGAATCCGTAGGCTTGGGAGAAATTAATATTTTCTGGGGAAAAATGGGAAAAGCAATTGGTGACAACAAGAAAACTCCAAACTTGGGGAAATCAATCCAGAGAATTTTTTAAAGGCCTAATATGTGTNAGAAATTACCATTTCTGTTTTGTCTTTGAGAAAACAGAGGTTCAAATACATCAGCTAGAAAGTAGTAGAGCTAGAACTTGAATCTAAACGTTTTAATTTCTAATTCTAAATAGACCACATTTCATCCCCCAACAGTAAATTAGTGATGTATTGTAGAGGGGGCAGAGGCTGGCTGACTGAGTGGGTGAAGAGAACCTTGGAGGATTAACTGGAGTTGTTTGGAAGTGAATCTGGCCAGCATATAAAAATATAGAGAAGAACATTATGGTAGCAGCCTTCCCTCTGGTGATACCAGTGGATGGCAAAATTTGTGTGCCTTAGGTCCAGTGCAGTGGGGCAGACAACAACATAGCATAGCCTGTGACTTTCGGGAAAGCAGGAAATTAAGCAAATGTGGCTTGGGCTGGCAGAGAAGAAAGATGGTGCTTTAACTGAAGTAGAGGATTTTCCCCATTACCTCCAAGATTCTACTCATTCAGATAAGACAAGTCCTAAGAAGGTGG
>NW_007727579.1:162441-171485 GCF_000696425.1 Galeopterus variegatus | reverse complement strand
CAAGAAAACTCCAAACTTGGGGAAATCAATCCAGAGAATTTTTTAAAGGCCTAATATGTGTCAATCACTATGCTAGGTGCTTTGAAGAATGTAAGTGTGATATCAGATAAGGTTCCTGACCTTATAGGTGGTTATACATTTAGAATGATACATTCTGAAGATCTAAATATTACAAAAAGTTCTTTTAGGATAACATTGCAAACAAAACCAGCATTTCAAGAGTCTGACTACCCTCCCCAAAACTTCAATAATAATTCTGTATTTAATGCATTCGAGAATTATTTTCTTGAGAATTGTTTTCACTGTGAAAACAGTGTTTAACATCATACTGGAAGTTGGTTTTTGTGTGTATGTGTGTGTGTGAAGCACGGATTCGCTTCACAGCGCTTGTTACTAGAATTCATACATTCTGGAAAGTCAGCTTTTCCAGACTGTAAGATTGAAGGAGGGTGATAAAAGTCTTTGTAAGGTTTGGTCATAGATTTTCAGTGAGATCAGTGTGCAAGAAACCTACATAGCTTTTTGTTTGTTTATATTCACTTACATTCCACCTCTTTTCCAGATATAATTTAAAACAACTTTAAGGCAGACCTGATTAGCAAACTGTAAAGCACTAAGCATGTGTAAAACTTTGTACTGGCTACAAGAATGGGTAAAATGAGACATGAGACATAGCAACTACCCTGAGAGAATCTGGTTGGGAAGATAGAAGTAGACAAAAAAAGTTAATAAATAATAAAAGATTATCTATAAGAAAAGTAATATATTAAACAGCATAGTTTCTGGAGCTGACTGACTATGTCAAACTTCTGGCTCTGCAGTTCTCAAGCTGGATAATCTTGGGCAAGTTACATAAACTCTCATTGTCCAATATGTAAAAGGGGGATAATAATAGTACCTGCCTCATAGGGTTGCTGTGAGTTTTACATAGGTTTGTATATGAAAGCAGTATACAGGGCCTGGCATATAGTAAGTACTACATGTGTCAGCTACTATTATTATGGAAAGTGGTAAACAAGCGGCATACTCGGCAACCTCTGCAAAAGTTAGCTGTAAATTCTTTTAGGAAATAGTGACATAAATAAAGAAATAGTCTTTAGAAGAAAAGAACACAGAAGGAAGAACTAGGAAGGTGGTGGTGGTTCATGTAAACTGAGTTTGTAAAATGAAGTAAGATTTGTACAAGAGAAGAGATAGGCAGAATGACCTGAATTATAGTGCAGAGACAGAAATGCATGAAGCCTGTTCTAGGGACAGAAGAGAGGCTGATCCAGTTGGAGCAGGGCCAGCACAGCAGGGAAGTAGTTGAAGCCCTTCACTGGGATGATCCTGGAAGGCCTTGAATACCAGGCTGAGAAGTCAGAGCTTTACTCTGAAGACTTGGGAGTCACAGGTAGGGTTTGAATGGGATAGTATGGCACATTAGGAAAATCGATCTATGCCATAAGAGTGAAGGATACAAGGCCAGGAGACTCAGCACAGGACCAGAAGTGTGACGATGAGAGTATGGACAAGGAGAAAGGCAGATGGAAGGATGATGACAAGGACTTCACTAATGAAGACCTGATGACATCAGATGTACGGACGAAGGAAGAGGATGTAGGAGATCCTACTGTTTGAAGTTGGAGACACTGGAGTGATTGAGATATCATCAAGTGAGCTAAGGAGAATGTGGTTGGGGATGTCACAGATAAGTTTTATTCTATACATGTTGAGGTTGAGGTGATATGAAAAAAATGAACACACATAATGTCTGGGGCAGTTTCCATCAAGGGGCTTAGATAAATGTCCTTAATAGTTCTAGGGTAGAGGGGCCCCTTGAGTATGGAGTACATTCCTAGACAGAAATCCAAATAATTTTCTCAACTTTTCATTTTTAGCATATGTAATGTCATTATAGGACTAGTGATTTCACTGCTCTTAGGTTGAGTCTGAGTAGCATTTATCTGAGCACCTAAAAAATCACTAGAGCAATGTACAGCTTTCAGCACTCTTAGCACTAAGTCTGGTCCATCCATCCTGGCTAATTCACCTTCAGCCTTTTGTGCTGACTTTCTGCCTGAGGACCCCAATGTCTCATCTTCCAATTTAGTATTAATATTAATGATGATCACTAGAGCAGAAAATCAGATCATCACCTTCAGCCTTTTGTGCTGACTTTCTGCCTGAGGACCCCAATGTCTCATCTTCCAATTTCGTATTAATATTAATGATGATCACTAGAGCAGAAAATCAGATCTGCATGCAAATTCATAGATCTGCTCCCTAAAGAGTTGTTAAAGAGTTGTCAATTTACCCAAATGCAAAATCTGGGGGTGTTTTTGTCCTTCAGGTGGAGTCTGGTAAGTGATGAGAACTCCTTTCCTCGAATTGAAGGCTAATGCCATCAGAGATGGTTTGCTCTTTGCAACCTCATTTAGCAGCACACTAAACAGTGGTTCATTAAGCTGTAAGCAGCTGTGTAGTGGCACCAGAGACTTCTGAGGGCACTGGGCTGAGATGGTGGCTTCACCATTTAACTTCTGAGTCTGGGGCCATTTAGAGCTCTGTAGGAAGAACAGACAGAGTAGCAAGTACAGTGAAATTGAACATAGCCAGATTTGCCCTAACATTGAATTAAGGCTATAGCTCTGAGATCCAGAAATAGTAACAACATTACACATAAAACAAGATGGGGCAAATTTTGCAAGGGATCATTTGTTTTCCCATTTCAAAGGTCGAGTGGTCAGATGTAATAGGAATAGGAAATAAAGTAGAAATAAAAATTCTAATCTATTGCTTGGCCCTGCTGCCAAATTGTGGTTAAATGCATTTCTGTATGTCTTAGGTTATTACCTATTTTTTTTTTTTTTTCCGATGTGGCATTGTGGATGGGTTCAGAATTATCTTCAGGTGATGGAATTTCTTTGGTGTGCAATCTGTTCACCTATTCTCCTTCTACTGATAAGTCAGCAATGCCCCCAGTGGCAGTGAGCACAAACAGCTCAATATTCTTTGAGTCATACTTTCCATTTTTATAGCTTTTGCTTGTTTTATAGTCTAATTTTAGGCCTGACCTATTTTTTTCCTCTCTATGTGCTATATTAATAAAATTCACAATGCCTTGACTGTAGTAAAGAGCCAAATATTCATTGAATGACTGTTTCACAATCATAGTATGCCAGGAAGAGCTCAGGAAGAAAGCTGTTCCTGGGCTTTGGTGATGCTCTTGTGCAAGCAGTATGGATATAGGCATGAATAAGGCACACTCAGGTTCCAATCCTATGTAACCAAATGCAAATTATTTGAACTATCTGTATCCCAGTTTCCTTATCTGCTAATTGGAGGTGTGTGATCTTCACAGAATCATTGTAAAGGATGAGGAGGTAACATATAAAAAGTGCCTAGCAGAATACCTAGCATATTTATAGGCCCTTAGAAAGTTTTTGATGAAGAAATGAATAACTCTAAGAGAAAGTTTCAGAAAACATTGACAATTTTCCAAATACAGCAAAGTTTCTCATTATAGCACTAGCTACATATTCTATTCCTCTGTTTTCATATACATTTTAAAATCGCTAGATATGTGATGAAGGGGAACATGGATATCTCCTAAAATGATGTGAAATTTTCCTAAAGGTGAATTTAAAGGCTTTTCTTCACTTTTAATAATGTAAGCCAAAAGCAAAAATGGGCTCTGTAAGGTATGTCCCAACTTACCTGAGATCTCAAGTTTGCTTAAGATGACAAATAAAAAAAATGAACCAATGTGAAGTGAGCTGTATGAAAACTTCAGTGTTTCAAAAGACAGTATTGTGGTATCATGGCCTACTGCCATCATACTTGCCATGATATTGGACTACTGCCTCCCTGAGAACGCCAGGGATATGCATGCTCTCATGGTCTACCCAGATCATTTGTGCATATCAGCATCTCTAACTACCATGACGGAAGATATTGTCATGGACCTATTTTCATTTTAGGGCTTAATTAATTTCACTTCACAAAGCAGTGAAGTAGAATTATTGCTGGGGAAGAAGTGAAGCATTGTAGTGAGAGTACTGTCAGACAATTTGGCCTTTCCTATCAATATATCCATATCCATAACTCAAGCAACCAAGCAAAAAGAGAGACAGGCTTAGAATTAATAAAAAAAACCACTCAATCAATCAGGTAAAAATGAAAGCCCACAGGTTTTTTTTTTTTTTTAAAACCAAATGTACTCTAAACTTAATGTTGGCTGTGGAAATTGAGCATGTGGTCCTCAGGGAGACTGACTCAATGGGCTTCAAAGCCAGTAGGTGCGTCCAAAATGTTATAACTTGAACCCCGCCCACCTCACCATTTTTTAAAGACTTGACTCACTTCTCAGTTGTGTCCTTTTCTGGGTTCTAATTCTTAACTCAATTCATATGCCCTCTCAAAGGGAGAAACTTACCATTTCAAAACATTAAACACACACACTAAAAGCTGCCTTACTAGCTACCGGTATTAAGCTTTTATGAGGAACTGCCTTCATTTTTGCTGTCCCCTGGAGTATCTGTTTTTTAGCTGCAATTCCCGACTCCTGGAGAGGCTTATGAGGCTGCACCCAACTTTCTTGTAGCTTTACTCACGTAGGATGATGGAGAACTCCTGAAGATGGCAGCAGCACTTTAAATTTCACCAGCCTGGGAAGGTTCTGTGGTTCACACAACCAGAAACCAAATGACGCTGGCAATCTCTTGCTTGTTGTCCCTGCTCCCCCACCAACATTTTCAGCCGCTATTTCACATTTCACTTTTACCTCTTTGAGCCTTGCACAGCATAGAGCATACAGAGAAATTCTTAAAGCCCGAGAAATGTGTATCTAATCCTCTTTTGATCAAATAAGAAGGGAATTTTTAAACCTTTCAACACCACTAGCCCCTCCATTTTCCTCCTAAATATGGATTCTCTCTCCACTTGAGTGTGAAACTGAAGGAATAGAAATGAAGATTGTAGCTCATACACTAATTTTTAAAATGATGTTACTCTCCACTGACTAGTTATACTATTAGAAAAAGAATGAGCAAACTATTCTTTCTGCTTTCTGTTGCCAGAAATGTCCATTAAATAAAATTAATGCTTATTCTGTAATTGCTGAAAACTATAAATTGCAATGTCTGTGTGTAACAGGTGTCCATAAATATGAATCTGAGTCTTTCACATTTGATTGGAAAAGCTATATTATTCATAAACTTTTTATGTGGAGCTGAAGATCTAAAACATATTTTCTAGGCTGATTATTACATTGACATTTATAATTATTTTTAACTTAATTGTATATTTAAATTGTAAAGGCAATGCGAACTTGTATAAAAAGTCAAACAATTCATAAATATATATAGAAAAAGTTAATCATCTCCTTTTCTCTATCCTACTTCCTCAGGTAACTGTTAAATACACTCAAAAACATTTACCAAAAAAAAAAAAAAGAAAGAAAAAAAGGGACCATACTTGTACTGTACACATTATTGCAATTTTCTCTGGATCAATAGATTTAGATTGAACTCGTAGCTCATAGGAGCTATTCAAACATAGCTCCTGTGATGGACATTTGTGCCATTTCCAATTTTCTCATCACAACAAACAAGCTGCAATTTCATGTATATCCTTAAATACTGGTGCTTTTATTCCCACAGGCTACAGTCCTCAAAATGGAATGTCTTACAGAGGGCTTTGTGTGCTGCCAGATTACCTTCTAAAAAGGTTGCGACAATATGAGTGTTCATTTGCCCACATCCTTACCAGCATTTGATATTATCAATATTTAAAAAATGTTTGCCAATCTGATGGATAGAAAATGGTGTCTTGTTTAAATTTACATTTCCCTGGCAAGACTGCACAATATAGTATCTAAGAGTATAAACCTAAAGCACAAATTCCAGTCTGTGCAGCTTACTAGCTATGTGGCCTTAGCAAGTTACTTAACGTCTCTGTGACGCAGTTTCATTGCTCGCATCGAAAATGAGAAAATAACAGTACCTGCCACATAGGATGATTATTGCTATTAATTGAACTGTTTGTAAAGATTTAGAATCATGCCTNCTGTATGAAAACTTCAGTGTTTCAAAAGACAGTATTGTGGTATCATGGCCTACTGCCATCATACTTGCCATGATATTGGACTACTGCCTCCCTGAGAACGCCAGGGATATGCATGCTCTCATGGTCTACCCAGATCATTTGTGCATATCAGCATCTCTAACTACCATGACGGAAGATATTGTCATGGACCTATTTTCATTTTAGGGCTTAATTAATTTCACTTCACAAAGCAGTGAAGTAGAATTATTGCTGGGGAAGAAGTGAAGCATTGCAGTGAGAGTACTGTCAGACAATTTGGCCTTTCCTATCAATATATCCATATCCATAACTCAAGCACTTCACAAAGCAGTGAAGTAGAATTATTGCTGGGGAAGAAGTGAAGCATTGTAGTGAGAGTACTGTCAGACAATTTGGCCTTTCCTATCAATATATCCATATCCATAACTCAAGCAACCAAGCAAAAAGAGAGACAGGCTTAGAATTAATAAAAAAAACCACTCAATCAATCAGGTAAAAATGAAAGCCCACAGGTTTTTTTTTTTTTTTAAAACCAAATGTACTCTAAACTTAATGTTGGCTGTGGAAATTGAGCATGTGGTCCTCAGGGAGACTGACTCAATGGGCTTCAAAGCCAGTAGGTGCGTCCAAAATGTTATAACTTGAACCCCGCCCACCTCACCATTTTTTAAAGACTTGACTCACTTCTCAGTTGTGTCCTTTTCTGGGTTCTAATTCTTAACTCAATTCATATGCCCTCTCAAAGGGAGAAACTTACCATTTCAAAACATTAAACACACACACTAAAAGCTGCCTTACTAGCTACCGGTATTAAGCTTTTATGAGGAACTGCCTTCATTTTTGCTGTCCCCTGGAGTATCTGTTTTTTAGCTGCAATTCCCGACTCCTGGAGAGGCTTATGAGGCTGCACCCAACTTTCTTGTAGCTTTACTCACGTAGGATGATGGAGAACTCCTGAAGATGGCAGCAGCACTTTAAATTTCACCAGCCTGGGAAGGTTCTGTGGTTCACACAACCAGAAACCAAATGACGCTGGCAATCTCTTGCTTGTTGTCCCTGCTCCCCCACCAACATTTTCAGCCGCTATTTCACATTTCACTTTTACCTCTTTGAGCCTTGCACAGCATAGAGCATACAGAGAAATTCTTAAAGCCCGAGAAATGTGTATCTAATCCTCTTTTGATCAAATAAGAAGGGAATTTTTAAACCTTTCAACACCACTAGCCCCTCCATTTTCCTCCTAAATATGGATTCTCTCTCCACTTGAGTGTGAAACTGAAGGAATAGAAATGAAGATTGTAGCTCATACACTAATTTTTAAAATGATGTTACTCTCCACTGACTAGTTATACTATTAGAAAAAGAATGAGCAAACTATTCTTTCTGCTTTCTGTTGCCAGAAATGTCCATTAAATAAAATTAATGCTTATTCTGTAATTGCTGAAAACTATAAATTGCAATGTCTGTGTGTAACAGGTGTCCATAAATATGAATCTGAGTCTTTCACATTTGATTGGAAAAGCTATATTATTCATAAACTTTTTATGTGGAGCTGAAGATCTAAAACATATTTTCTAGGCTGATTATTACATTGACATTTATAATTATTTTTAACTTAATTGTATATTTAAATTGTAAAGGCAATGCGAACTTGTATAAAAAGTCAAACAATTCATAAATATATATAGAAAAAGTTAATCATCTCCTTTTCTCTATCCTACTTCCTCAGGTAACTGTTAAATACACTCAAAAACATTTACCAAAAAAAAAAAAAAGAAAGAAAAAAAGGGACCATACTTGTACTGTACACATTATTGCAATTTTCTCTGGATCAATAGATTTAGATTGAACTCGTAGCTCATAGGAGCTATTCAAACATAGCTCCTGTGATGGACATTTGTGCCATTTCCAATTTTCTCATCACAACAAACAAGCTGCAATTTCATGTATATCCTTAAATACTGGTGCTTTTATTCCCACAGGCTACAGTCCTCAAAATGGAATGTCTTACAGAGGGCTTTGTGTGCTGCCAGATTACCTTCTAAAAAGGTTGCGACAATATGAGTGTTCATTTGCCCACATCCTTACCAGCATTTGATATTATCAATATTTAAAAAATGTTTGCCAATCTGATGGATAGAAAATGGTGTCTTGTTTAAATTTACATTTCCCTGGCAAGACTGCACAATATAGTATCTAAGAGTATAAACCTAAAGCACAAATTCCAGTCTGTGCAGCTTACTAGCTATGTGGCCTTAGCAAGTTACTTAACGTCTCTGTGACGCAGTTTCATTGCTCGCATCGAAAATGAGAAAATAACAGTACCTGCCACATAGGATGATTATTGCTATTAATTGAACTGTTTGTAAAGATTTAGAATCATGCCTGGTGCTTAAGGCAGTGCCTGACACATAATAAGCATTATATGAACTAAACAAATGCATTCTAGTGATGGTGAACATTTTTTTTAAATTATGTGTTTATTAACCATTTACATCTCTTCTGTTAAATATGAATGTCAAAAGGTGCTTAAGGCAGTGCCTGACACATAATAAGCATTATATGAACTAAACAAATGCATTCTAGTGATGGTGAACATTTTTTTAAATTATGTGTTTATTAACCATTTACATCTCTTCTGTTAAATATGAATGTCAAAATGTTTATTTTTTAGTGAAGAAAGTGGATGGATATTTTCCTCACTTTTGAAATCAGATCATTCTCAGGGAAAAGCATAGCAATCCCTGCCCCCACCTCTCTCTCTTGAAAAATACTCCACTACTTGGAAATGCCAGATGTGGAGATGAATTTTGCTGTAATGTTTGAATAAGAAGGAAAATAGAAAGGTTTTGGAAAACAGAAGGAGAATTTTATCAATAAAAGAACATTCCAGGATTAGCCCTACTAATATAAAAAATGACTTGAATTTTTCTTCCCTAATAGGTGGGACCTCAGTTTACCTGAAGAGAGATTTAAAT
>NW_007727579.1:156405-161450 GCF_000696425.1 Galeopterus variegatus | reverse complement strand
GCCAAGGGTACTATATTACAGGTGAAAAATAGTCATTTGATATCTTGGATTTCAGTGTAGCTCAGCCTTTCCTGTTGAGATTACTAACCACATACCTCTCTCCTCAACTGGTTATTTTTCACTTGAATTTGTCCTCTACAGGTATTCTTGTATTATTTATCAGTCACATAAATCTAAAAGCACCCAGCATCAGGCTTGCTTAAACGTCAGAGACAACTATTTCTTGTGTTCTTCCTCTCAGCAACATGCTCTTTTTATGTTTTTTCTACATCTTCGGTACGATGGAAAGATGCTCTTTCATCGGGAATCGGTTTCTGTCTGTCTCGGTTAAATGCAAATTTGAGCAGTTATATGCCCTTTTAGAACTACAAGAGAGAAGGGAGAGAGAGACACAGAGAGACAGCTCAGGGGAGTCGACGGGGAAGGGGTAGAGAGAGAGGGCAGAGGGAGATAAAAGGGGAAGAGAAAGGAAGGGAAGGAGAGAGACTTTCTGAACCACACTCGTTAGCATTTGTGCAGTTTTCTGAGACAGTATCAAACTGTTTTTTATTGACCCTTAGAAATAATGGCTAGCAATGAGAATGTGTGTGGAAATGCACTCCTTCCATGATCTTAACCTCAAACATCCCCATCTTCTACTACCATCTCTTACTTTTTATTTTTTTTATTTTTTTTGGCCTTTGGCCTGTATGGGGATTTGAACCCTTGACCTCGGTGTTATACCACCACCCTCTAACCAACTGAACTAATCTGCCAGCCCCCCCATCTCCTATTTTTTCAGCTCATTTCCTCTGGTACTTGGACACCAATGGCTTTTCTACCTCCCTCATCTCCAATCCCTTGACCCTATCACCTTTGCACAGATCCTTACCACCACTCATGTCTTCCCTCCTTAACAGGCTGTCTTAGTCCATTCAGGCTATTATAACAAGATAGCGTAGACTGGGTAATTTATAAACAACAGAAATTTATTGCTCACATCTGGAGGCTGGGAAGTCTGAAATCAAGGCACCAAATTTGGTGTCACGAGGGCCTGTTCTTCATGGACAGCACTTTCTAGCTTTGTCCACATGTGGCAGAAGGGCAAGGTGGCTCCCTCAAGCCTGTTATAAGGGCACTAATCCCATCCACAAGGGCTCTGCCCTTATGACCTAGTCACCTCCCCTAGTCCAGCCTCTTAATACCAGCACATTGGGGATTAGGTATCAATATATCAATTTTGGAGAGACACAAACATGCAGACTGTAGAGCAGGCTTAGATTCTATCGCCCACCACCAGAATCATTTTCTTTCATACATCCTCAGCTCCCTTGCTCGTTTCTTTTTCCATCATCCTACTCTGAATTAATTACCATAAACCTCAAGTGGATCATGTGGTCAGCCCATCTTACATTTCCCCAGCCAGTTCATTCCCTCTCTCCCTTTTAGACCATCATCTCATACTTTCTAATCTTCCCTCAAACCTCCAGTACCCCTCCCTACTCTTTACTTTCAGCTGCTGACCTAATTTCTTACTTCGCTGAGAAGATATAAGCAACCAGAAGAGAAATTCCACACCCCCTCACCACTAGAACTCATAACCGAGCTGCATCTGTACCCACAGAACAGCATTTGCAGTTGCTGTAGTGGGCGAACTATCTCTGCACCTCTGAAGTAGGGCCTTTCCACTGCATGCTGGATCTGCACGTCCCCAGCCTCGCTTAGTCTAGGACAGCACTTCTGCAATTTTACCTTCTCTTTTCTGCATAATTGGTTTTCTCCTCCTTACTTGATCAGCATACAAGTATGTTGTAATATCCTATTTTTAAAAAATCCACTTGATTGATGGTGTTTTTGTCTTTATTTTTTAAAATTTGTCTTTTATTAGCATATTCATTGCTAAAAATCTTACTTACTCTTTATGTTCCTTATCCAGTCTCTCCTCTTCCCCATCTAGCTCCCCCTGCCCAATCTCCCTTCCCCCTCCCCCTCCCCCCTTATTTAAAAAAAATTTTCAATACAGTTGATCATAAACTTTATAAAATTTCTGTACAGTCATTTTAATACAGGAAGTGATATTACTGATATTATGTAAAAAGGTACAAAACATGAAGCTGACTCCTTACTTATCCTTAGTGAAGTATAAAATATTTGTTCAAAGCCCCAAATTAGTAGTACAGTAGATACATATTCTATAAAATGGGCAACCTTGTTAATTGTTATATTTAAAACTAAATAGACTCCAATACAAAGCAGAGAGAGAGACAGGTGCTATTACTAGGTTTCTGTGGAAGAATTAATAAAATAGACATCAGTGGACCACCAACTTCTAGTAAACTTAGGAAATGATTAACTTTTGATATAGATAATGTTAAAATTAGTTCAGGAATAGAACAGCTTAGACTCTCCCACTCTCAAGGAAGTACCAGAAAGATAATATAAAATTCTTTTTTTTTTTTTTTTTAACCGTGTGGGTTTAATGCAAATCAATTCCATAACATGAGAGGTTACTATGAATCAAAGCATAAATGCACAAACGCAATATTCAATTCAAAACAGATGTACAGCATTCAGGTATGAAGCAAAAGGGAGTATTCATTCACACATAAAGTAGCTTCCAATCTGTTGATCTGGTTGTTTCCGTTTAGATTTCTGAGGATGGGAAAAAATGACTTTGTTTATCAAGACTACTGGGGCCATATTAGATACTGGAACATCTAAGCATCAGTGTGTGACCATGTGAACAAATGAATTCTTAGAAAGGTTTCTGTGTATCAAGGTAGTTGTAAAAAATTTACTGAGAATCAAGCCCACTTTTAGGCATGGGGTCAGGTTCTAACTACCTAAAAATATTGACTGATAACAAAAAGTGTTCCAAATGTGGCTATTCTGATTCATAGCTTAAAAAGAAAAGTACAGAAAGAGTATAAAAGTTTTTGTGAATCCAATGCAAGTTAGCTTCCAGTCTCACTTCCCAAATACTTGATTTACAGTTTTGGCTCCTTCACATTTTTGCCTTTTTAATGTCAAGATTTATAATTTTATCTTCAAAACAGATCATTTTTTTAAATTGTAAAAAGTATGCAACATATGCAGAAATAAAAATCAGTATTTGTAAATACTTGAGGTCAATGCAATTCTACTCTTTGGAATCAGTTGAACTAAGCTAAATGAATCTGATGCTCTTGTTGAATGGAAATAGGTGATGGGAAATGCCTGCCAGATAAACAAGAGTTACTCATGAAGCTTGGACTTGGCGGTAGATTCCATCCATTGTTACCTTGGCACATGTCAACTACTACATAAAAGGTCAAATATAATGTCAAATCCAAAGCTTCAGAGGAAAAAGAGTTCAGTTTCCAAGACAATAGCACTAGCTTAACAATGTAAAACTTCATCGAGAGTATATCAGCATTAGACTATTACTGCTGAAACAGCACATTAAGGATTTACAGTACCACCTGAAGTTCCTTCTAATGTACATATAAACAGAATCATGGAAGCTTTTGATATTACCTGTTTTATGGCCTTATAGATTCAATGAACCAAATGAAAACTAAATCTCCACTCCACATCCCATCTTTTATCTCTAGATAAAGTCTATTCTTATTTTCAAGGTAGAATTTTGTGTCCATATTTCTTAAGCCACTTTAAGGACATCATGTCTTAACTAATTTTGCATGTTGTTTCTTTTCCTCTTGTCCATGAAACTCCAGCAGATTTAATATTGGCAGTCATCATCTAGTCAAACCCTTCACAAGTTCTTCAAATCAATTGAATTTGGGATTCTCAACATTTTCTTTGTCAATAAAATAAGGTGTGGAATTAATAGGTTTGACGAAGACCTGTTTTTTCCTTGCCATGCTGGACTTCTAGACGCCATCTGGGTAGGGTTTAGAAGATGGTGAAGTACAGACATTTCTTGACTTGAGTCTCTTAACAGTAAAGATGTAGGAGAGAGAGTGAGAGGAGGAGGAGACTGGCTGTGGACTGCAGGACACCACCAGCCACCTTGCGGGTGACGTTAGCTGGATTTGGGGCAGCCGAGGTACTCTGGGACGAGTTACAAGTGTTACAACAGTTGTTTGATCTGAATAAAACTGTGTGGGTAGGAGTAGTGCCAGAAGCAGCAGCCTCAGCCTGAGCCTGGCCACCATGGCTCCGCCCATGTCCCCTCTGTCGGTGCACAGTGCGTCTCTCTGGATGCTGGGTCCGTGGAGAACCACTGGCTCCAGGCAGATGTAGGCAAGGTCAATATACAAATTCTTAAATGTGAAGCTGTTTAAAGCATTAATAAAATACATACATATTGCCTAAGGACACTGAACACTTCTGTTTCTCCGAATTCTTGTACTGCATTTTTTAGCACTGAGAGGATCCATTGTCTGTGAGTATATAGGGGGCAGGTGCATTGTGCCAAATTGGCTCTGTGGGTCTGGTCCAGTCTCATTGGTGCCTCTCATCTCACACTGCAGGAGTTTCTGGTCCCATGATTAATGAAGGCAACTGACTGCATCTTTAAAATGTCATCAGAATTCTCACTTCTGCCTCTTCCACTGCTAATTCCAGCCATCATCATCCTCATTTGGACTGGTACAATAGCTGCCTAATTGTTCTCCCTGAGTCTACCCTTGCTCCCTTCCTCCAGTATATATTCCACAGAGAAATCTTTTAAAAATACAAATCAGATCATGACATTCTTCTGTAAAAACCCCTATAATATCTTCTCTTTTCACTCTGAGTAAAATGCAAATCCCTGCAGTCTTACTGTGGCTTGCAGGACTTTATACCATCCAGCCCTCTGCCACCTCCCTTACCTCATGGCCACTAATGTCCCCCTTGCTCCCACTGCTCCAGGCACACTGACCTCTTGGCACTTCCTACAACATGCCAAGTACCCTCTAGCCTCCAGGATTTTATTACTGTTCCCTCTGCTTGGGATATGCTGCCTCCACATATCTGAATGACTTGTGGTCTCACTATGCTCAAGCCTCAGCTGAAGTGTTGCCTAATGAGAAAGCCCTAAATACCATGCTGGCTAATGCAGCACCCCCCCCCCCCCCCCC
>NW_007727579.1:106482-155405 GCF_000696425.1 Galeopterus variegatus | reverse complement strand
CCACCACCATCCTGCTATGCTCCCTGTGCCTGCTGTATTTTTCTTTATATTATTTAACACCACCTGACATGTTTATTTATTGTCTGTCCCACCCTCTCCCACAACGAGCACGTAAGCTCCATGAGAGCAGGCCCTTGGTCTTATAATTTCTGGATAACTGGGGCCAAGCACAATGCCTGTAATCATAATGCCACCAATATTCATTGAACAAATGGTTGAATCAATTAATAAATGGAAGAGAAGACATTTATTATGGAAGTTGATAAAAGAAATTATCATCTTTCCTATATCTTAATTCAGTTTGTAACCTACAAATCTCTTTTTTGGGGGAGGGGCCCTAACTTTTTGGCTCTGCAAAATGTATGGCAATAGAATTTCTCCTCCTCCCGCAAGTCAGTAAAACCTTTCCATTATTTATAAGGATTCAAGCAGAAGGGAGGGGTGCACCTTTCACTAAAATAATTTAGAGGATTAGGAACTAGAAAAACTCAAATCAAAAATTAAGAAAAAAAAGGGCCGGCCCTGTGGTGCACTCGGGAGAGTGCGACGCTAGGAGCGCAGCAGCGCTCCTGCCGTGGGTTCAGATCCTATATAGGGATGGCCGGTGCACTCACTGGCTGAGCGCGGTGCAGGTGACTCCAAGCCAAGGGTTGCGATCCCTTACCGGTCACAAAAAGGACAAAAAAAAAAATTAAGAAAAAATGTTTGTTGAGTATTTGCCCTTATAGCCTTTTCAGAAAGTATATATGCCCCTTGGAAAAATAAATTGTCTTAAAATAAAAGTATTACTTTAGTGTTTATAAACAGCTTTTATTTTGAATCATCATCTCCTTTTTACAAGTAGAAAACTGAAATTCAGAGTGATTATATTACCGGACTCATACCAGGCTCATTTAGCCTAATGAGATAAGGAGATAGGGCCTTGGAAATTGCCCTTATCAGAATCACCTAAGTTGAATGTCAGCTGGGAAAAAGGTCTTTCCCCAAAGCCTTGGATATTATGGATAAGACTCGGGAAAGTGACACTGTCTTTTAAAAAGTTGAAAATTTTCACAGAAAGATTGAGAGACCCAATTCAAAGATACCTCTGTTTTGGCTTCCATTTTGCTTACTATAGCTGTTAGCTTGGAATTTACTATATATATTTTTCCATTTTTTTAAATGGACTGCTCAATCTTTAGGGAGTTTTGAGATTTTAGAAGCCTAATATGCTTATGTCACAATGCTTATTTTAAAGATGTAATTACTATAGTGTCACAAAACTAAAAAAAAAATTATAATGAAGGACCTTGTGGATCCTGGAGTGTCCCAAGATCTCATTTTCAAAAATACATGTTTACTACTTCCTCTTCATGGCAGAACGTATATATTATAGGATATAGTTGGTGTAATGTAAGGCCTTACAGCCTGTTATTAAATTTTTATAAGCAGGAAATGACTAAGACTTCGCACGCTGGTGTCTGCTTTTCAATCTTTGCTATTTTTTAAAAAAATATCACCCTAAAGTAAGTTTTCATACTGGACCTGCCATGGTCATTGCTCCTGGTCACCACCTTCCTATGGCTCCTTCTGTGAAAAGAGTGCGAGCAGCAAGTGTGACGTGAGCATCCACAGAAACAGGCTGATCAGGAAAGTAAGGAGAGACCAGCGTCTTCGTACTGAAATGAGAACCCAGCTTGCCCAAGATCATTTGTCCGCTGGCCTTTGCTGCTTATCCCTCCCACAGGGCTTTAAATTTCCACCTGCAGGAAACATTCTGGGGGAAAATGGGCCTGGTTAGGGCTCTTCAGAGAGCAAAAATGCTCTAATGGAGATAATTGGGACACACGCTCTAAGTAAGCAGCAGCGTTGGGATAGAGAAGAACTGGATGGGTGTTTCTGCCAAGGAGCAGGAGGGGGCAGAATATCTATGCAGAATCGTATAATGGATGCTGCAGAAGAGAAAGTGATTCTGGGCAAAGACCTGTTGGAGTTCTAAAGCATTTACCCCCCAAAGTATTGATGGACAGGAGAGATTGCTTCTTACTAATATTAGCAATCTTTTTTCTTCAGTGCCAAATAAAATTGCACTTGAATCTCTGTTCATTCTAGGGACACTTGTGAGTGGGGGTGGCCAGAATGAGTGATCAGAGGTGTGAGAGTGACAGCTAGAAGGAGAGAGTCCAAGGAGTACTTGTATTAGAGGGAATAGTGGCTGTGGTCCCATCTGTAGAGCGTGAGGAGGGCCAGATAATCATCAGGGACCAAAGGGTGTCCAGAGAGCTGCCTACCTGTCCAGAGGAATGCAGATTTTTGTTTTTCCCCCCCCAGAAAATGGGATATCAGCAAGGTTGTTCAACATTTGCTCTTAATAATGGAAAGTATCTTAGACATATACAAGGATACCTCAAAAAGTTCATGGAATGATTTGTATTATCTTTTAATTCTATCTTTCCACAAGCTTTTTGAAGTACCCTTGTATAATGCTTACTACATTCTAGGTACTTCTCCACATGCCTTAAATGTATTGACTCATTGAATCCTTACAAGAGTCCCACGAGGGAGGCAATTTTATTGTGCCTGTTTTCCGGAGTAAGAAGCAAGACACAGAGAGGTTAAATAACTTGTCCAAGGTCAAGTAGCTAGAATCTGGCAAAGGTGACATTTGAACTCATGCAGTCTGGCTGCAGAGTCTGGCCCTTTCACCATACTGCCCAGCATTACCTATGACTCAGGAGTGGTTGGTTGATCAGAGTTGTTCAGAGTCACTGACTGGAGCTAGATAACGAAGATGAGCCTGGGGTTGTGCGTAGAGGGGAGGCAACAGTGTGAGTTAAGAAAACAAACACTCGGAGGTAATGTTGGGATGGGTCTTGCACCAGAAAGGAGGGCATCTGAATGTGGTGAAGGTGCTCTCTGCATTCATGTATGGGATGGCTTAGGCTGTCAGTACAGATACTCATGGTAGCAGCACAAAGAAAGAAACCAGAGGTAACTATTTGCAGCTTATTGTCTGATTTCCTTTAGGCCCAAGGTACATGAGTTCGGACTTATTTTCAGGATTGCTGCAGAATTTCAGATAGGAAATCTGTAATGGGTTAAATCTGAGTTCAAAATGTTCCCATTTTGTACCTGGCTAAAATCACTGCAGTTTATTGCATGTTCTGATTCTGAAAAGGAACCAGATGTTTTCAGTGTCCTTTGCTTGAGAAAAGAAGGTAGTCCCAGATTATTTCCAGTTAGATTTTGTAACATTCTGTGTCTTCCAGCCATCCAGTAATTTCCAAGATCAAAGAACAGATAAATGACTGAGCTCTTGTCACTCCAATAAAATACATGTTATGTGGTCAGCTTATCTCCAGTCAGGAGCTTAGACTTCCAGACCAGGCAGCCAGCCATGCTGTACCTCTAACATTTTCAAAACCATTTTGGGATTAGTCAGGGTTGACTGTCCATGTGATTGAAAATTAAGGACGGAAGTGAAGCTTGGTGCTTCTCTGTGGATGTGACAACTATATCATACCATCATCATCACAATCATTGTCATCACCATCATCATTACCATCATCATCATCAATCATCTCGTTATCATCAACACTGACAAGCATTTGTATGGTGCTTTGTAGTTGACAAATCATAACACATGACTTTGAGTTTGCTTTTCTTTTTCTTTCTTTCTTTTTAAAAAATTGTTTCTACTTTCCATTAGAGGCTAATACTAAATTATTGTAAGTTGAAACTGTTTCTTTGTCTGTTTTAAAACTGTGTGATGGGGACATACTCAATTACAAACTCTTATTTATCTAAAATAAAAAACAGCTAAAAGTGTGACATCATAATTAGGTCAGTTGACTTGGACAATTAAGATATGGCTATGACCTTTGAATATTAAAACAGACAAACAACAGAACTGGGCCTTGTAAGACTAACATATAGAAGGATAATTCTAGTATGTAGTATTTTTATATCAATGTTATTTCATATCAGAAAATTCATGTTAGAGCACCTAGAGCTGATTGCAAAAGTGAATAAAGAAAGATATCAAGAATTGAGTAATAAAATTGCTACAGTTTTGGCCTGAAAAATTCTTCTAGGAGACATGACCTAACTGATTAACAACTAGGACTTGGAATATGATGGCTATATAACTTATTTTCAGTTCTTGCTTAAAAGGCATGTACTCATAAATTGTTTCATGGTTTGAGATGCTAGACAAATAACTCAGCCTCTCTGTTTCTCATTTGCAAACTGGCGTTCTCTGGCCTGACCTCTAGAAGAAGGTTGCTTCTCAGGGCCAGCTGGTAGGAATGCTTATACAGAACCGTCAAAATGCAGGGCTATGTAAATGCTAAAACCAATGATAATGATATAGAGCAAGAGGAAAGTATGTTGCTTCCTTTGCCTGACAAAGCTATGGACAGTTTGACCTTCAGGAAAGCCACTTTGTCTGTGGGTATGTAAGCATGTGTGCATACATTTGAACTCACATAGAATGTAGATTTAATAATTTTTCAAGTCAGGTTTTTATTTTTATCTCAATGCTTTCAAGAGTTTATAGATGTCAAGTTGATAGCATATTCAAATTGCAAAATGAAGGCATTTTTCTGCACAAACTTTTTTTCCTGTATCTGAGTTTGGATATATAGATAGATGGAAACACAGAGCTTTCCTTGTCATTAACCAACTTTAAAGGCAACTTCAGTTTAATAGGCTGTAGCTGAGTGCTCCCAGCCCAGTCAGCCTCTTCTGCTTGAGCGCAGGCAAGAGTACTTCTGTCTCAGTGGGAAATAGAAAGGGCATGTACTATTTTCCCAAGAAACAAAAGTAAAAGCTGTGTGTCTGACAGGCAGTGACATCTCCCCACCCCATCCCTAGTGGCAGCTGTATAGCAAGTCTGCTGAGAACGTTTCCGACTGTTGTCACTGATGTGTGTGGATTTATTTTCTGGAGGGATTACTCCCTGGAACAGTCTTCCTGATGTGACTGCCCTCCCAGTAAGATCTCATCCTAATTTTGCATTCAGGTTTTACTTTCTGGAAAAGAGTCTGAAACCAAGTAGAAAGAGTCAGGCTAATTGTAACTAAGTCCAAAACACTGTAATAAGTGAGGGTCCAGTTTCTTAATGAAAAGACCTCATTTGAGAGAACTCAGACCTCACTTGAAAACTTGAGTAGACTGTATGATTTTGGGTTCTATCAAATTCTGCAACATTTTGTTTTGTTCTATGAAAAATACCAGGAAATTGTATTGTGGAGAAGCACCTCATTTCTCAAATGTTTTAAAATTAAGACAAGATGTGTCTGGCAAAGGCATCACAATGTTTGGCAATGTTCAAAACTGCCTCCTATTTTTCTGTCCTTATTGGAAGATACATCTAGACTCATAACCTTGAGTCTATAAAAGTCATCATCTATTGTCTTAGCACATTTCATCCATTGTTTTTTCCACTTGGCACTTGGCCTTGGAGACCATGTAGAGATAGATCGTAGATTGTAATTGCAACACTGAGTTTGCCATGAATCTGTACCTAAACTGAACCTTCAAAGCATGCATTCTGCTTCTCAAGAAAATGCAGTGGGAAGTTTGTCTGCCAGTCATGGTTTTGTCCTTCATCATGGGGTGATGTAGCCTCTGGCATTTCTTTTCTGCCTATCAGCTCATCATCTGTCATCAGGGCAAGCTCCCTCTATTTTCATCTGCCATTCAAAAGTAGGTAAAACAAAGTCAAACCTCCCCTCTTCCAATTCTTGGAGTACCTACGACACTTACGTCACTCTCTGGCGTGTAAAGCTCACCACACTCGTGCAGCTCAGTGGGAGAAAGTGTTTGATGAGAAAACATATATAGAAAGACTGGCACATAGTTGGTCCTGAGGGCCTTTGTGTTTTTCTTTCATTTATATCTCAGTGGTTTATTGCTTCTGAATGTGAGCCCACAGAATAGAGATTGAATCTAATTGTACATTGTGTAATATCGTTGCTGGCATTTGATGTGTTACCTTTTATAATCAGTAAGAACTATAAATCTATTTTTGGTGCTAGCTAGTTTTCCAGGAAAAGAAGGAAGGAGGTAGAGATTTTTCTTATGAGTCTTAAAAAGCCATGAAGCTCTCAGAGACCTTGATTTTCCTGACATTTTCTTTTTCTGCCTTTCCTTCTTTAGGTATTATCTGATTTATACCAGCAAGCAGGGGTGAAGTCTGTCTCCACTGTGCAGATTCTTCTGGGTGTGGATAGAGGGCAAGATTTCTAGTTCCAGCTTTGGTAAGTGGTTCTTTGATAAGTCCTTTCATCTAGCTCAGTTTTTAGGGATTTGTTTCCAGACACCTGACAATAAGCACACTCAGCAGAAACAGCTTTCAGACCTCATTTCCCTCCTACCCAGGGAAGCCATCAGCCGTGCCCTTTTATCTCTTCCACAGAAGCCAGATGTGTCTCTGGCTTGAACTTGATAAATTGATATTAGTAAACTTCCTTACTCTTTGCTTTTTGAAAAAAAAACAAAAAACAAACCTCAAATGAAGCAGCTGCTTCTGAACTTTTGATGAAATTGAATGCAATGAGACCCCAATTCAGTAACTCCTTAGAGGACTATGGTGCTTTGGGGAGGTGTGAAAGGGGAAATGTGGGCAAGATTTCTTACAAAGTCTGGCTCTTATTTCCACCCACTTCTGTGCTTTCCTAGGTTAACAAATCCCAGTGCTGAGTACAACTGAAAAGTGGAGAGTGACGTGCACAACTAGGACACGGGACTGCCAGGCTGTGTATGGTGTAGGCAGGAGAAGAGAAGCGACTCTGTGTAGTAAGGAAATAAGTGTTTCTTCTAGGGTTCATAAATGAAGAGCAGATCTCAATGAAGAACATTTCTGTGTTAAATTAAAGAGGAAAAAGAGCAAAGATTTGGATTTTTTAGGGTATAGTCACAAACCTCTTGCTAAAATGACTTTTTTTCAACGTTTTACTCATGCTGCTGAGTGATAGGACTTGATGATGGGGGAGCTTAGTTAGCAGGACATTTCCTGGAAAAGGAGTACACCAGGTAACGCATTGTTAAATAAATTTTTTTTTAACAGTACGTTGGTGAAATTTTTTGAAATTGGTGTTAGAAGAAAGGTAACATTTTAGTAGCCCAGAGCACTTGATGACTATCTAAATGATACAGAGAATTTGCCCTAAAGGTATTGAGAGAAGGAGATCACTGTGAAAGGGCTGGTCAGGGAAGGCTTTGTGGAAGAGATAATGACAGCTATCAGGTGCCTACCATGGGCATTTCTTCCTATATAAACTATTTCACAGACTTCTTGAAAGGGAGGTACAATTATCTCCATTTTACAGATCATGAAGCAGAGACTCAGAGAAATAATTTGTCCAAGGCTTTCCAGTTCATCAGTGGTAGAGCTGGGACTTGAACTGAGGCAATTAGATCCTTTCCTCTATGCCACACTGCTTTCAATTGGGCTGGCCTGAAAGATGGATGCAATTTAGCTACAAGGTAGAACAGCTTAGGAAGAGCTTTGGACCTAGGGGAGGAGAGTGGCCAAGGAGAGGGGAAGATGAATGAACACCAGCTCCTCACCAGCATGTTACCCTGCAGTAATGGAGAGTGAGGAAGAAACCAGCCTAGAGATGAGTGTCCAGCTTAGATTCATGAACCCGAGTCTCCTGACACCAAAAAAAAAAAAAAAAAAAAATCCTCTTTTCACTATGTTTTAGCAATTCTCAATAGGTTCTATTAGTTTAGTCCGAAAGATTTATTTTTTTCTGTACTACATTTCTTTTCTATAAGGTATGTGGTGAAAACACAAACAATGAAGCCTAAGAAATCTGGTTATGACTGCTTTCTTAAAATGCCCAAAGAGTTTGAGAAAAGTATCTTGGGACAATTACTATGTGTCTGGAATTTTGCCAGGTAATAAGACCCCCCCGGATAAATACTATTCATGGCTGCAGAACTTCAGACTTTTGTCCACGTATTGATATGGATGTGTATGGAAGACAAAGGTTTCTTGGCAAGAGAGTGGATAACTTAGTGCAAAACTATCAGTCTCTTGGGAAAAATGACTCTGTATGGGCTCTAGAGATGATAAATTTACTGTTGTCATCTCTATTTATGAGATGTCATGAATAAGGAAATGCAAGCCCAGAGACGTTCAGTCACTTGAACACATACATACAGCTAACTAGTTACAAAACCATATCTGAAATTCAGCCCTGCTAATTCCCAAATGCAGTCTCTGAAAAGCACTATCCATAAAAGTTGCCTTGGACACCTTGCATGTTTTTTGATGCATTAACTTTAGTGCTGAGTCCTGTCACTGGAGATATTCTAACACCTGTGATAGATGGATAGTAAAAAGCTGAATGCAGAGGGACAGTGAGCTTTTCCCATCATAAGGAATAGGATGGGTTCCTGTTTGGTTTGGTTTATTGACTCAGGAAAAACACAGGCTCTCTATAACTCAGCTTCTGAAACTCCCAGTATCTGACCCTCTCTCTATAATATGTATACTTAAGGATATTTGTGTTGCAGGTTGTGTAGAGAAAAATATAACTTTAACATACATAATTTTCTTCGGTACTAATGCTTGCTGAAAACGAGAAAACATAACTAATGCCGTTTTAAGTAAGGCAGCTTCCAAGGGGTTATGTAGGGGCCAGGCATAGTCAAGGCGGGCCCAGGAACGCTAAATTCCAGGAAGGGAGTAACTACCACCTGGTTCCAGGAACTGACCAGTTCCTTATCTAGAGGCCACCTGGCCAGACCACAAGGAAGATAAATGATCGGGAAATACACTGTTCCTTATCGGTGTGCCAGCCCACTAAAGCCCACCAATAAATCTAAAGGTCACCTTAGATAACCAGTAAGCAGTATACAACTCATCCTGTTGTAAAAGTCTGTCAAAAAACTGTATAAAAAGCTCCTGTGTTAAGGGCTCAGGTTCGCTTCTGTCTGGGAGACTGAGTGACCCCAGCATGCTGGAATAAACTCCTCTTGCTTGATTGCGATGGTCTCTGTCTCGTGGTCTTTGCAAAGTGAGCCATCCCCACGCGTGAGATTTGTGCATGGTGCACAGGTCTTACGGCTGCTGAAGGCAAAAGTGTAAAGTCATCTTCCTGAGGCTGAAGTTCCCTGTTGGAAGCTGATCTATAGCCTTCCCATATAGCTAAGCTCTTTCTAGTTATTTTTCAGGGCAATCCTGGTGTTAGGGCTTTTAAATCCAGCCAGCAGGGGTAGTTCATAAGGCTTGCCTGTGTCTGAGCAGGGAATAGACATCAGCCAGGGTGCTCCATCACCCTGGCCCTGCACACTTGATTCAGCCAAGAGGTAGATACAGCCCCACTGAGTGGGCTGAACTGCTCTGCCAGCTTATCGCTTACCACTCTGGGCAGACTTCCCGGGCAGGGGCAGGACTGCTGAGTTACATCAGACATAAATGAATCAATACAAACCAATTCCTTCACAAAAGAAAACCTAATTAGTCACACTGCTGCCAGAATCAACGACTTCTCTCTCCCAGCAGCTAACATTCCAATTCCTGCATACAACTGCATTCTGACTCCTATTAATAAAAAAAATACACATCCAATTTGTTATTGCTGAGTTTTTAAGCCTTGCCAAGTTTGTTTTCTAAAACATAACCAACAATGGAAACTTTACAGTGGTTATAGAAGGGTTTTCACAGTTTAAAGAAAATTCAGACTCTACCTTAGGAAAGAGAGAGTAAGTTCACAGAAGGTGATGATCTCATCAGAGGTGGATTCTTGCTTGACGACCTTTGCAAGAGGAGATGCAGAACTGGAGGATAAAAGAAAGGGGGGGTGCTTCCAGTTGTACCCCCGGGAGATGTTGCAACCCAACTCTAGCCTCTGGGAAGAATGGGCATTTCCCACATGCCTTTCCTACTCACAGATGCAGGAGCCACAAAGATGTTAAAGGCCACCTGTCAAGGGAAACTCACTTGTTCATTAATTCATCATTCATCACTCTTCCCAGTGACTCCAGCCTTCTAGGGCTAGTGTAGAGCATGTGTTACCACAGGTGCTGGGGGTGAGAACTATCTATGGAAGGTGGTTCAGAAGACAGTTGAGCCTGTGGGCTTAGAGTCAAACGTCCTGGGTTCAAATCCCAGCTTTGCCACTCACTAGATGTATGACCTTGGACCTTTATTTCTTCAAGCTTCAGTTTCCTACCTGCAAAAATGTGGCTGATATTTTATTTCCTTGGATCTAGAGTGCCACCATTATTTTATTTACAACTAAGGAAGAAAAATTGCTGCCAATTAAACATAACATTGATTGTAAAACTCATCAATTTTGGAGATGTTAAAATGTAAAAAATAAAAAAGCATATTGGAGTTGAGAAAATAGTATAACATCTACCTCATGGTTCCAATGTGAAGACTAAGGGAGACAATTCATATAAATGCTTAGCATTTTGTCTGTCACACAGTAAGCCCTAATAAATGATTACTACTATTTTTACTACCAGAAGGTGGTAGTTTGGATAATTTCATCAAATCATTTAACCCTCTGTGCTTTATTTTCTTCATCTTTAAAATAAATGGGTAGCCATATGGTCCTGTCACCCAGAATTGGGAAGAAAAACTAATTAAAAAACATTTTTAGGTCCTTAGCAGCTTTAAAAGTGAAACTCTATCAACTCTTTCTGCTATTCATCTTCTGTGTCTGAAAACTGATAAGGAAATATACTCCATATTTTTTTTTAATGATGTGTTAATGTAGTTGGAATTCCAAGGCCAATTTAAACTTTGTTTTTATACTTCTATTGTAACTGTTGAAAAAGAGCTTTTAATTTTTGCTTTATCCTCATCAATATAACACTGATTTTTCATGAATTGTTTTGTTTTATATTGAGAGGTGAAATTTTACCCTAATGTAGTACTCTTCATGTTGGGCAAGCCTAAAGAAATAATTCTTGATTGCAAAATTTTGCATATCTGTGAACTCCCACAAATTTTAGATTATCGCAAATGATTGCTAAACACAAGGGAGATTCATTTAAAACAAGTCCCAAATGCTAGTCACATATTACCCCACTATTGAATTCCTCTTTGAGTAGCAAGGAACGAGACCAGGAGGGTCAGCTGTCCATGAGAGAAGTTCAATTTAATACAACATTCAGTTATTGAAACTTCAGTATGAAGCGGTCATGGTGTTAGGTTATAGAGATGGCAAAAAAAAAAAAAAAAAAAAATAGAACAAAGTTCTTGCCCTCCCAGAATTTATAGTCTGACAAGAAATGACTACACAATATAATAAATACTGTGAAAGTGACATGGGAGTATCAAGAAAGCAGCAACTAATTCTGTCTTGGTAAGCAGAGGATGGCTTTAAAGGTCGTATAGGAGTTTACAAAACAGATTGGGAAAGGGTATTGCCTGTAAAAAGAAAAGTGTTTACAAAATCTATGGACATGAAGAAACAAGGCTTTCATGTAGCTTAGCATGACTACAGTGCAATATACGCTGTGTGTGTATGTATGGGGTGGAGTCAGTTGTGGTGGTGATGAGAGACTGGCAGAGAAGATAGAGATAAGACTGCGAAGGGCCTTAAGTGGCTACAGTAAGGAATCTGGACTTGACCCCAAGGGCAAAAGGCATTGATTCAAGAAGTGTTTGGTGGTAGACTTAATGAAGTGTAAAGTGAATTGGCTCTAGAGTAACGAGTGGTTCAGAGGAACCAGGAATAATTTCAGATGTCTAATTTGGATTCCTGGGTGACTGGGGGATGGGGTGGAGGTGGGAATTGACTTGTGGGGGACACAGGTGGAGCAGCTAAGTGAGAAAAGTACATGGCTGAGAAGCAGGAGAACTGGAGTTTAGTGTGAGCTTTTAAAAAACTACCGTTGGAAATAATTAGATGAGGTTATTGTATTACATAACATATTACACTTCTTTACATCTCATTTCCCTCAGGTTTACAGAAGAATGGAGAGGCAGCATACCAAACTGACCTGGGAGTCAGGCTGCAGGAGTTCAATTCCTAACTCTGACAATTCCTAGTTGTGATTTTGGGAAAGCTGTTTAACCTGTTTCCTCATTTGAAAAATGAGGAGTAATAATATCCACCTACGAGGTTGTGAAGAGTTATATATCTGGCACATAGTAAGTCCTCAATAAATATTGGCTCTTATTACTTTTATTATTAATCTCTGTTATAGGATTCTGCATTTCAGAATGGGTTCCATGACACTTTTAGTGAGAGGAGTATTATTGATTGACATATTTGTCCTTTAATCTGAGGCAGCATAGCATAGTGATGGCAAACGGCATGAACACTAAACCAGGGCACACGAAATTTAGTCTGCATCTGCCACCTGCTAGCTGTGTGACCTTGAGCAAATTACTGACCTTTCTGAGCCTCACTTTTCTCATCTGTAAAACAAGGATAATGACAGCACCTAACTTATAAGGTTGTTGTGAGGATTTAATGAGATAATCATGTAAAGTGCTTTGACAAGTGCCTGGCACAAATTAGGTGTTTATATAAGTGTTTGTTATCATCATCATTATTATTGTTATTATTTTAATTTTTAAATTGTAACCTGTTTGTGAATGGCATACTTCATGATTCCCCCAGAACTAGCTGCTTTTCCATGTCAGTGACTTTGTTCAGATGACAGAGCAGTCACTGAAGAGACAGTCCTGTATTCAGCTGGGTTACACTTGACGCGTTCCACAGGCCAGTGAAGCCGTGGACCTCGGCTAGCCTCTCAAATGGCTCCTCTGAATTAAATGGGATGTCTTTCTCCCCCAGATTCTGTGTGGGAGGCTTATACATTTGGTTTGGTAATGAGTTTGCTTTTTGAGCCAAAGAAGAGAAGAGAATAAAAGAAGAGAGAAGGCGTGAGAGGCAATCATAGAAACCTGGAGGCTCAGATCCTCCAAAATGAAAAAGGAGCCTGCATTTCTGCAGAAACAAGAGAGAAACAACCAACAATCTCAGAGCTCATTATGATTTAACTTCGAGATAGCACAAAATGACAGTAATGTGACTACCGAAGGCTGTTTTAACTCTAAGCGGGACAAAGGAGTGGAAATGGAGTGTATTAGCAGCAGCAGAAGGATAACCTCCTCGCTTACCGGCTGTGCATACATTAGTGCACGAATATACTGTTAAAAGCTACTAAATCTCTCTCAAGTGGCCATTTCCCTTTCTTTGGCAAATGATTAAAAAATTTTTGCTGTGTATTTACTTGAGCAAAATTCATGGAACCTTTTAAGAATACAAACTGATGCTGATGGCAGCAAGGGACAGGAAGGAGTGACGGGCTTGAAAGGCACACTGCCTCGCAAGGCTCAAAAGAGTAAAGTAGGAGCTCATGCAATTTTTCTTCCTGAAAAGGAGCATTTCCTTTTGTGTCAGAGTGCTGTAGAAGATTGAAAAATAGAAGCATCTGAGTGCCCTATTTCCCCATTGACTGATGGTATCACTTCCTTTGCCTCTCCATGTTTCTGTTATTACTATGATGAGCACTATTACCTTCTTTCTTTGACTTTTCTCATCTGAGCACAAATTGTCCCCAGGATCGTGCTTAGATGAAGGTCTGAATGGAAGTGCTAGACATTGGTGTTTGTCTAGATTAATTGTAGAAGTTGGGAACTTTGTAATGTGATTTTGGGTTTTAGAGGAAGTCAGTGTCCATAATTATTTAACTTAACTCTTTCAATGTACCTCATCCTAAGGGAGTTTTGAGAAACATCAATGGATCTGAAGAATTTTAAAAATTTCAAACCAACTGAATTGGCTCACTAAAATGCACTTCAAAATGATATCAAGAGGCAACTGCACCATAGCAAAGCGGAGCTGCAGGTCTGTTAAGTGTTATTCAGTCAGCCACACTTGTTGAATTCAAATGAGTTTATCAAGCCACCCGCACAGGAAAATGCAAAAGACAGAGAAGAGACTCTTTTTAAAAAAAAAAAAAAACCTTGAGGTGCTTACTCTGTCTTTTGGTATTATGGCTTTGTACAGTAAAGCAGTAAACGGTTTAAATCAGATGACCAGGGGTCAATACCCTTCTCTGCCTCTTTATTTTTGTTTGTTTGTTTTACTGTAATAATGCTTTATTTCTTTTTTTTTTTTTTAGTTTCAAGTTTTATTTATTTATTTATTTATTTTTTAAATTTTATTTTGTCAATATACAATGTGGTTGATTATTGTGGTCCATTACCGAAACCTCCCTCCCTCTTCCCTCTCCCCCCTCCCACCCAACAATGTCCCCGGTTTTTTTTTTGTGTGTGTGTGTGTGTGTGTGTGTATGTGAGTGAATTGATTTGTTTTTTTTTTTTTTTTTTTTTTTAGCTCCCACCAATAAGTGAGAACATGTGGTATTTCTTTTTCTCTGCCTGACTCGTTTCACTCAGTATTATTCTTTCAAGGTCCATCCATGTTGTTGCAAATGGTAGTATTTCATTCGTTTTTATAGCTGAGTAGTATTCCATTGTGTAGATATACCACATTTTCTGTATCCACTCATCCGATGATGGACATTTGGGTTGATTCCAGCTCTTGGCTATTGTGAAGAGTGCTGCAATGAACATTGGGAAACAAGTGTACCTTCGACTTGATGATTTCCATTCCTTTGGATATATTCCCAGCAGTGGGATAGCTGGTCATATGGTAGATCTATCTTCAATTGTTTGAGGAACCTCCAAACCATTTTCCATAGGGGTTGCACCATTGTGCATTCCCACCAACAGTGTAAGAGAGTTCCTTTTTCTCCGCAGCCATGCCAGCATTTATCTTTCGGTGTCTTTTGGATTTTTGCCATCCTAACTGGGGTGAGATGGTATCTCAGTGTGGTTTTGATTTGCATTTCCTGGATGCTGAGTGATGTTGAGCATTTTTTCATATGACTGTTGGCCTTTTGTATATCTTCTTTAGAGAAATGCCTGCTTAGCTCTTTTGCCCATTTTTTGATTGGGTTGCTTGTTTTTTTCTTGTAAAGTTGTTTGAGTTCTTTATATATTCTGGATATTAGTCCTTTGTTAGATGTGTATTTTGCAAATATTTTCTCCCACTCTGTTGGCTGTCTTTTAGCTCTGTTAATTGTTTCTTTTGCTGTGCAGAAGCTTTTTAGTTTGATATAATCCCATTTGTTTATTTTTCCTTTGGTTGCCCGTGCTTTTGGAGTCGTATTCATGAAGTCCGTGTCCAGTCCTATTTCCTGAAGTGTTTCCTCCTATGTTTTCTTTAAGAATTGGGCGTGTCATTTCCACGGGACTCTCTAATAACTTTATAGTTTTTCACTTTTTATATTTAATTATTTTACCCATTTAAAGTTTCATTTTCTTTTTTTTTTTTTTGGCTCCCACCAATGAGTGAGAACATGTGGTATTTCTTTTTCTCTGACTTGCCTGACTTGTTTCACTTAATATTATTCTCTCAAGGTCCATCCATGTTGTTGCAAATGGCAGTATTTCATTCGTTTTTATAGCTGAGTAGTATTCCATTGTGTAGATATACCACATTTTCCATATCCACTCATCCGATGATGGACATTTGGGCTGGTTCCAACTCTTGGCTATTGTAAAGAGTGCTGCAATGAGCATGGGGGAACAGGTATACCTTCGACTTAATGATTTCCATTCCTCTGGGTATATTCCCATCAGTGGGATAGCTGGGTCATATAGTAGATCTATCTGCAATTGTTTGAGGAACCTCCATACCATTTTCCAAAGAGGATGCACCATCGTGGTGAGAGTGGGCATCCTTGTCTGGTTCCTGTTCTTAAAGGAAAGCTTTCAGCTTTTCCCTATTCAGGATGATATTGGCAGTGGGCTTATCATATGGTTTTAATTATGTTGAGATATTTTCCATCTATACCTAACTTATAGAGGGTCTTTGTCATGAATGAGTGTTGAATTTTATCAAATGCTTTTTCAGCATCAATAGAGATGATCATATGGTCCTTGTGTTTGATTTTATTAATATGGTGTATCACATTTATTGATTTGCATATGTTGAACCAAACTTGCATCCCTGGGATGAATCCCACTTGATCGTGGTGAATAATTTTCCATATGTGTTGCTGTATTCTCTTTGCTAGTATTTCTGCCTCTTTATGAGTTTGAGCAAGTCATTGAAATACTTGTGGATTAAAGTTTCTTCCTTTGCAAAATGAGAGAGCTAGAAGATATCTTCTAGTATCTCTTTCATCTCTAAAATTGAATGATTCTGATTGAATGCCAATGAACATGGTGTGAACAGATGCTTTGTTCACTTACTCAGCAACACTGAGAGCATCCTAGTACCTAAGTAAAAGCTATGGATGTAAAATACAGGAACACTTAGTCCTGCCTTTAAGAGGCTCACAGAGCAAGAATTATGACTGACCAACCAGCAATGACAATCCACTGGCTCACTCTGGGCCCCCTAAAGCCAGGGGTTCCAGAGGAGGGCAGGGCTAGCTTTGGCGTTGGGCAGGATGGCATCCAGACTGTGGTGGTGATATTTGTGATAGTGACAAGTACATAAGCAAAAGTTCATCAGGTAGAAAGAGGGAAAGGTTCTGCTGGCAAAAGGAGCAGCATTAAGAAGTCTCAGAAGGACAAGCACACACCCTGTGTTTGGAGGGTTAACTGAAACATATATATCAATAGTGGAAAGTAATGGAGATGGGGAAATTGTTTGAGACTCGATTGTGAAGAACCTTGAATGTCATGTGAAGAGCTTTTGACTTTATTCCAAAGACATTGGGGAATCATGACGAATATGAGACATGATCAGATTTCTTTCAGAAATCTCACTCAGGTGGCACTTTGGAGTCTGAGTAGAGGGAGGATGGAAGGGAGAGGAAGCTCTTAGGAGACTCTTTTGGTGGCCCTTGGAAGGAATGGTGAGAGCCTTTTCTGTGGCTGTGACTGTGGGAATAGGGAGAAAGGAGCACATTTGAGAGATGGCTCAGAGACTGAATCAACAGAATCCACTTACTCATTTTTTCATCACTCAACAAATCTTCATTCAGTGCCCGTTATGTGTCAGCCAGTGTGAGCCTGGCATTATAGGAAGAGAACATGAAGACTGCTGCAAAGCTGAGGGCGAGTGGTCTGAGTGGGAAGCAGTGACGTGGTGCTAATTTGGGTGGGCTTCCTGGTGGAGGTGAGGTCTGACTCAGGTTTCCAAGGAAGGAGAAGAGATAAGAATTTGAAGAAGAAGGAAGGGGAACATTTTTATGCTTGGCCATAGGAAAGAAAGAATGAGGAGGTGACCAGTAGATATGCTTGGTTACCAAAGAAAATCTTTTGTCAATGCCGAAAAAGAAGGACAGATAGGAGGGTGGGGAGATCGAGCAGAAGCATCTGAATTTGATGTGCTAAGCCACAGGGAACCACTATGAGGGTGGTGTGGAGAGGAGAAGGTTGTGTGGTACCACAGAAAAAGAGACTGAATTAATGCCTGAAGAACCGGCTTTTTATACTATCTAGCTGGGTCAACATTCAAGTCACTCAATGTCTCCAGGGGTCAGATTTGTGTAATTTGGATAGGAGCAAAAAAGGTGTTGAGATGGGAACCTGGCTAAGAGATAACTGTAGTAGTTCATTTGAAAAATGCATGTGACATTCATTTTCCACTGTATAAACCATTGGCCAGATGTTATATAGAGTATTTCAAAAGTTCATGGAAAAATAGAATTGAAAGACTGTGCAAATCTTTCTGTGAACTTTGTGAAATACTCCTGTAAACCATGGAGCAGACATTATAGACACTGGGAAAAGAGGAATAAGAAGGAGTGGGGGAATGGAGTTCCCAGCCTGCTGGGCACCTGGGGGCAGGGATATTGTGCAGGGCAGCTGGGTACCTGCTTCTATTTTCTTCCTTCCTATCTCATCCCACTTCTACCCCTTATGTGGCCTTGCCGATACTGAATTTGACTCAAGAGCCAAAAGGATGATGGCTGTCTGAAATATTTCCTATCACAGGCATGGATTATCTGCACATATTCTTGAACAGTGATGCAAGTCCCTGGTATGAAAGGATTAGGCTTGGGCAGCATCACAACATCCAGCTATTCCAGGTGCTCTGGGCACCAAGGCAAACTGTGCTGAGAACAGCTTCCTGTGCTTCTCTTCTGGGTGGCTGCCCTGCTGCTTCCAGCATTCTTGGCCAAATAAACCAGGCACTTAACCTTACAGATTAAGTGGATGTGGTTTCTCCTTGCCAATTTAAACCTACCTAAATGCTTCGTCAATCTTTGCCCTCAATGGATTTAGAGTTGTATTAGTCTGTTTCTGTTGCTTATAACAAACTACCTGAATCTGGATAATTAGTAAAGAAAATGAAATGTATTGCTTATAGTTTCAGAGGCTGGGAAGTGCAAAGTCCAGGGAACACATCTGGTGAAGGCCTTGTTGGTGGTGACAGTGATACAGGGGTCTCACTGTTGGTGGTGACAGTGATACGTGGCAGAATGGCAGGGCAGAGAGGGAGAGAGTTCCTCATGCACTCTCCTTTTAAAGCTCTCAGAACCACACCCATGACCACCATTAAACAATTCGCTATGGCAGGGTCCTCAAAATCTAATCACCTTTTTGAGGCCCCACCTTTCAATTACCATAATAGGATTTCCCATCCTCATCGGTTACAATGGGGATTCAATTTCAATGACTTTGGGCAGCCATTCAATCCACTGCAACAGTCTAACAGGAAGATAGACATATAAACAAATAAATTACAGTGTGACAAGTGGTGTTTAGGCTTGTAAATGGCAGGGTGGTGCTAGGAATCCAAAATAAAATAATTCACTCTGCTGAGTTTGGTTGTATCCTAACTTGTGCATCCCAACAGTTGAGCTTCTTTCTATTTCTTTCTAAAACATCATGCTAAGTCCTAACAAGTGGAGGTGCCCTGGTCGCCTAGGAAGGCAGAATGTTCTACCAGGCACTAGGCAGGGGCTTGAGCCAAGGGAAATGTGATTTTCGTTGCCCCCTACAAATGTAACCCTAGATTTGCCTTCCTAGATATAGTCACACTAATATGCCATGTGCCTTCCCATCTTTCTCTGTCCTGGCTCTTCTTGGGCCACTGCTCTGAGGGAAGCTGATTGATGAAAATAACCTTTTTTTGTCTTCTGTAGATGCTCAGCCAGAGGCCAGCACCAAGCTGGAGAGGCTGGAAACCTGGGCTCCAGAGAATTGAGTTGAAAAGGACCTCAAAGGTCACTGAATCCATTTCCTCCAAGAGGTTTGAACCTGCTCTGCCATTACTTAGATAAGAAAATTTAGGCAAGTTGCATATTCTTTTAGATGTAATTTGCTCATCAGTTAAAAAGGACTCTCCTTCTTACTCAAAAGGCTAATTTGAGGATGAAATACTATTTGGGAAGACATTTTTGCACAATAGAGAATCACTAAATATGATGCACTATTTAATTATCAGTCCTTTCTATAGCTTCTTCTAGCCTCCAGTATCTCCTGGCCATTTTAAATTTTATCAGCTGTCTTAAAGTGTTGTCCTTAAATTCTTTCAATTTCAATCAAACTACTGGTGGGCAACCATAATTCATTTCCTTGCTGAGGGACACCTGACGTCAGCTTTTATTCCTAACCAAGTATCCAAAGCCAGACTTTATTTCTTCTTTTTTTAAAAAAAGGGAAATGAAAGCCTCAGTAGAAAGGTTGTCTGGCAACAGGATAAAAGAAGGAATTTCTTTCAGGCTTTCCAAGACAGAATGGAAGTCTTAAAATATAAATTACTTTTTAATAGTGTCTTGAAAAAGGTGTTATTCTTCACTATCTGCCTCTCTTACGGCCCTTCCTGAATACGGCCTATGCAAGCAATTAAACCATTGTGTGTCTTTAAAACGCATAAAAGAAGAGATATTTTAGGAGATAGAAGAAACCTTAGAGATGTCCTGGTTTACCTATATATTTTCTGAAGTAGGAAAATGGGATTTAGAATAGATTTCCTTTTCATCTTCAGCTTTTTGATGCTGAGCCAAGACCAAACCAGGGGTCCTAACTCCCAGTCCAGGGTCCTTGGCTTTCCTGCCTAGACAGAGGTAACACAAGTAACCATGCTTGAGGCAGAGAATGGTATTCTAAGACTAGTATCAGGCCTCAGCATCCAACCTGCAGGTAAGGGTGATGGAAGCAGTCAAAAACTCCAGGCCAGGGGGATGTCACTTTTTGACTACACTGTGAAAGGGCATTTTTAGGCCAGAGATTGAGTGACTTTCAGATGTTTACCTTGGAGGTAAAACATCTGCTTTACTGAATTTGAATTGTGCCTGTTTCACAGAGGAGGGGTGATTGGTTGTTTTCTTTCTCCTGGTTGAGAATTGCTCCAGTCATTCTGATGTTTCTGATGTGGTTTAGGCTCCTCTTTCATGCTCTGCACCGGTGGGAAGACTGGTGGCTTTCCCAGAGTCAGAGTACAGAGAATAAGGGCTCCTAGGAAGAGGGAAAACATTCTTTTGATCAGATCCATTACAGTGAACTCCTCACGACTGTCTAAACCCCCTTAGTGTTACACAAATCAACCCACTTGAGGTATATAGGCCAATGCCTATGGCTTAGAAATAGTTGTTTCACATGATCTCACTGTGACAGACATTCTGTTTCCCCCACTCCCATATTTCTCATAGAAAAGAGTTTCTGATAAGCCCAGAGGGAGCAGGGTCTACCTGAGGAGGACCTGGCTCCTCTGTCTACCTCTGCCTCTCTGTCCCATCACGGAGTGACCCCGTGTACAGTTCTCTGTGCTTTGCAGTGCAGGACCCACCACATGGTAACTTACCTGCTGCCTCCTAGGGCCTCTTCTCTGATAGACTGGATGGCCAGTGGGGTCTTTCCTGGAGCCTTGAAGGTATCACCTCTTCCGAGGTGAGGCAGTGGATTTTCAGTTATACAACTTCCAGGTAGGGTGCGGCAGTGACTCCTATGGTGGGGGAATTGAAGTATTAAGATGTTCTAGGCATAGGGGATTCTGGGCACACAGCACCATAGAGACCTAAAACTGGAAGAGTCTTGGGATTATCTTTGTCGATGGACATGAGTTTAGGTGTGAGATACTTTGGAGTCTGGTTGCAGCAGAGGATCAACCAGGTGGTGAAGACTTGGTGGAGAAAAACATATTTGTTGATGGGTATTTAGCAATGTGGATCTGGGGGAGAAGATAGGAGAAAAGAGATGGGCTCTTTCTGGCCCTGAGAGGTGAAATGACTTGCCTAAGAACACACAGTTTTTCTATCCCATTCTACAAGTCAGATACATTTGCTTTTCAGAGTAGCTGATTTGGGGAGATGAGGGCAACTAATTTTCATTAAATGAGTCAGAGAGAAGCCAGATGTTTGCAGCTGGAGGTAGGCTGCATAATTCCTGCCACCGCTGCTGCCAATTTTTTCCTGGGTCGACCATCTGACCTTTCGTCCACAAAATGAAGCAATGAAACAAACACTCCTTCTGCCAATAAGTGAGGGAAAACATCCTTCTCCCACTGTTCCATCATGAAAGTAGCATATGTGGTGATAGCTGTTGTTTGAAAGTGCCAATTAATCACGCCTTCTGCCCTCTGGATCCTGAACTGTTGAGAACTAGGCATACAAAGCCAAAAGGGCTCAGCGTATCTACCTTATTCTAATCCTGGGAGAGCTCAGCCTGGACTGCAGGGCAGCATGGACTGCACAGCCTTCCCTGTCAGAATGGAATTTATGACCCAACCACAGGCAGGGCAGCTAGATTCCACATAGGTAGGATGAAGATTTTTACAGCATTGAAAAGGCTGGAGTGTGTGGAAGAAACCGCCTGAGTCCTGTGGGCAGGCAGGATCCAAAAGAGAGCCAGTGAGAACTGGCCACACACTCGGGACACTTCCTTGTATCTGCAGATGGGACATGGAAGGAATGGAGAAGATGGGGAAGGAGGAAGGGGACCTTCTCCCTGGTATACCAAGAGGGCACAGGTTCTTATTTTAAGGTCTGATGCAGGAACGGGGGAGAAAACAGCTCCTGTACACCATCCTCTCTTTCTTAGTAAAACCCACTTATCTCTGTTCCTTTCCCCACAGTCCTCACTTCCTGCTCTCTTGGAGATTTTCTGCTTATGTTGTATTTCCCCAGCCCACACAGTGCTGAACACAGAGCAGGTTTCTTAGCAAATCCGTGTTCAGACCTTCCTCTGCACCTTGGTGAAACAGAAACAATCTAATTCAGCACCTGGTTGTTCCAGGTTGGGTGCTCCCTGAGACAAGGATTTGGGTGCTGGTAGTTCATTTGGGAAGTGAGGCCGGGAAACACCAGCAGAGGAAGGGGGAAGCGAGACAGGGAATGGAAGGCAGGCAGTAAAGAGTGTTATCCAGTGGTCACCACGTGGGCAGCTGGAGCTTATGCCCCTGGAGTACTCTGTGCTAGTATAGAAAAGATGCCTACAGCTATCCCAGTCGGAGTGAGGGAGCCAGGGTGTTAATTTGCCACATTCCACCAGTCAAGCAGTTCCAGCTGCTTTTCTAGCCCTTCAGGCCCATGGTGCACATGATATGCAATTTTTGCTTTATGGAGTAAAACCCAATCTAGTAGTTAGATGTGAAACACTCACCGGCTCCCTATGATTTGTCTCTGTGTTCTTTGCGCTTTTGCCACAGAGACTTTCTAAGCTCCACTCTCAGATAGAATGTACTGCAGTCATCTCCAACAGTTCAACCCTTGTGGAGATGACAAACCCACCCTCCAAGGAGCTGTCCACCTCTGACATTTGTGGAGAGAATGACAGCCTTAAACGAAGCTCCAGAACCAATTCCATAACCAGCTGAGGTTGCAGAGAAAGTGTCAGGACAGAATGGCAGGTACTGCGGGCCTTTGGAAGCTCTGCAAAATGCCTCCTGTTGCTGAGTTGCTGACCTCATTTCAGATATTTACTAGTTGAGAGCAAATTGGTTTTTGAAAAGTTTCTTACTCCTCTGAGTGTGGGCTGAACCTTGCCTGCTTTCTATTTGATCATTCAAAATGCAGGCATGGGAACCTGAAATGACCCTTGGGGCTGGCACCTGGAGACCACGCCTTGAGGCAACTCTCTGGCTCTTCCTCGGATGAACAGGAAAGTGGATGATGAGTAGGTGAAGCATCCTGGGAAAGCTGTACCTCTAATACATCTGTCACCTGAGCTTCTGGGCTCTGGATCTGCTCCTTGCTCTCAGGGTCTATGGTCTGCTCAGTCACCCTGGGAGGCCCCCTTGGCTGTTCTTAGGCATCTCCACTGATACCTTCACAGTACAGGAACCACCACCTCCCCTGCTGCCTCCCAGGACCTCTTCTCTGATGAATTTGGTGGCCATGGGGTCTCTGCTGGAGCCTTGCGGACCTTGCCTCTACAGAGGTAAGGCAGTAGACTTGAAGAGATTATTTGCAAATTTTGCTAAACGTAGAGATAATGTTGTATGAAAACATATTTTCTAGGCTGTAGTTCAAGCATCTTCAAGGACAGACCTCCATTAATTTTCCTATTTCTTGATGCAAGTGAAATAGTTTTGGGGGTACAAATTTCATTCTATATAATTCAGGTGTGCATAAGTAGAACTTTACTTCTCTTTAACAAAATTTAATACTTGTTATGGGTTCAATTGTGTTTCCCCAGAAAGATATGTTGGATTCTTAACTGCCAGTATCTCAGAATATGACTTTACTTGGAGATAGGGTCTTTAAAGAGGTAAGCTAAAATGAGGTCATTAGGGTGGGTCCTAATCCAATATGACCAGTGTCCTTACAAAAGAGGGAAATTTAGATATGGACATACACTCAGGGAGAATGTCATGTGAGGATGAAGGCAGCGATCCGGGTGATGCTTCTACAAGTATCCGAGTAGTGCCCAGGACTGAGCCACCAGAAGCTCAGGGAGGAGGCGTGGCGCACACTCTCTCTCTCTACCCTCAGAAGGAACCAACCCTCTTGACACTGGATCTCTGATTTCTAGCCTCCAGAACCGAGACAGATGTGTGTTGTGTAAACCATCCAGTTTGTGGTACTTTGTTATGGCGGCACTAGCAGATAATATAACACTTAATTCTTCTTTTTCATTGATGGTGATAAACTTGATCCTGCCAATCAAAGCAAATTTGGGAGTCTTCAGTTGAACTCAGTCTCTTGAATACCCCAGCAGTTCAGACTTTCCTCTCCTTCTCTCGCCTCCTGTCCTTCTCTCCAGGCTGTGGCCCCAGACAGAGGTATCTGTCCTCTGTGGGTTCTGCTGATATGTCTCTGTTTATTTTTGCTCTGTTGACTCTAAACTCTCTGCATCTATTGCTCGCACCTCCCCTGGCCTCAGGTCACTGGGCCCAACCAGTCCACTCAGCTTTAACACCTTCATCTTAACTGCAAGCCTTCTCCAGTTCTGCTAGCTCATCCTCAGCCTCATCTGCATGTGTCTGGAGTGATGTGGAGGTGGGGTAGGGTTAGGTAGGGGTGGAGGAAACTTTCAGATGTCCTGAGCCCTCGGCTATCAGAGCAGGGAGGTGATAGTCCCAGGACATACCTCTGCCATCCTACACCTATTTTACCACCACTTTCCCTCTATTCTGAATGCCCATATGTCAAGGGACTCTCTGTGAGGCTGAGGTATATGAACCCTGAGACATCACCATAGCAACTGGAAGCTGGAAACACTCTGAAAGCCCTTCAGTGTGAGAATGACTAAATAAGTGAAAGAATATCCATATTATGGAATACTATGCAGCTGTTAAAAAGTGTGAGGATCCCCTCTTTATCCCAACATGGGAAGAGCTCTAAGACATACTAAGTTCTGCAACAACATGGATGGTATGATTCTACTTTTGAAAAAACCAAAACTATATATATGTATATGGATGCAAAAGCACAGAAAATCCTGGACATACAGCTGTGTTAACAGTGCTACCAACCGGGGACATAGGGATAGGAAGAGGGGCCAGTATGTGAGAGGCGATGTTCCCTTTTTCCTCAAAATCCTTTTGTATCATGTAAAATGTTAATAGGACTGTATTAATGAATAAAGAAATTTTAACAAGTAAAAAAATAAACCAAACCCCAACAAATAGTCTGAATCATATTGAGAATGGCCTCCCTATCTCTTTTCTCCGGGTTTCTAAAGTAACCTGTCCACTCTCCTTATTAAGTCTGAAAAAGATCAGGCATACTTGTGGGCTTTCATTGAGTTCTCTTTTTCACTGAACTGTTGTTAGTGCAAAACTTTAATGAATAAATAAAGGACCGGAAAATACAGCTCCCAATTGCCCTCCAAACTACAGCCTATGTTGTCACAGGGGCCTTTGGCAACCCAAAAGGAATAGGGTTGAATCAAGTAACAAGGGGAAATCAATATCTTATTCATGTTAAACCTGCCCTAGTGCCCTCCGTTATGCGACACCTCGCAGAGAATCGATCCATCCCTCTTCTGGTGGAACGTGGGGCTCTAAAATGTTCATTTATATATATATGAATTTTTAGGAAGAGAACTTCACATCACGGGGCTATTTCCTCTCTCTGTAAAACTGGTGGATTAATGGCAGAGTTTCTGCATCCCTCGTGTTTGAGCTTCAGTTCTACTAAGTAAACATTCTTGGAGGAATTGTTCTTGGGTCAGGACAAGGATAATAATGGTCAGTAATAACCATCACTCATTACAAAGTTCGTCTTCCCCTGAGCTCTTCCTACCTACTGCTTATAAATGCTTTTTAATGTGCTGAGTGTGCTACCCCCACCCACTCCCCAGGCAGACACACACTCGGAGGGAGGTTAATTGCTGCTGTCTTTATGAGCCCTGACCTGTGCAGATGGCATTCTACATTCTTGGATCACTTCTCCCACCTCTGGGCTACAGATTAATGGTCACCATGCAAGACTGCTTGGGACAGGGAGTGGTAGAATCTAATTACTGGCTGTTGTGGGTGGACCCATGAGTGTGTCTTTATGAACAGGATGAGCTGAAGTAATCTCTAAATCTTTGTTCTAATGGCCTTCTGGAAGCTATTGTTATATTGAAGCCCTAAAGCAATTATATCTGTATTATGAGTCTAAAATGTCCCCATCAACTCTCTCTATTGCCCTTACCTGATTCTTATTGCTCTGGAATCTGCTTGATCCAGATGCAACCAAATTAGTTCCTCATTTTGCCCAAGAGAACCTAGATTACTTCTGCTTGTGTAACCACCGACCCCAGGGTGGGTCCCTGTCTTCATTTGTTTCCTGCTTCCCCTCAGTGGCCTCCTCCCCAACTGGTGGATTCCCTACAGGTACAAGTGCATAATCCTCTCTTTCTAAACAAGTTAGAAGAGATTTTATTTTCTGCTTTTTTGAAGATGTGACTGGACATCTTAAAGCACAGATTTTTGCATCTTTATTTTCTTGAGTCTTTTAGTAGGCGACTGAGTCATTAGAAGAAAGAACAAGCAGGATTGATGGTGAGCATTACAATTATAGTTGAAACTTGAAACAGTATTTGTGAGCTATTGTTAATAGGATTTCCCCCCTCTGATTTGTGTCTGTGTGTTCCAATGATGTATATCCATATTTATTTTGTCATTGTGTAAATTCTTCATTCCTTAGAACCCCTGGAAAACAATATGGTTCTGTTGTTAACGTGCAGGTGAATATTCTGCACATATACACGTTCCCCTGCTGTGAATCTTTCAGGCAGACATTTTTCTGTGAGGGCAGTAGCTAAAATTTAAAAGCACCTTATCTGACAAATGATTAGGAAATTATTCTTCTTAAACCGAATGAATGCCAAAACAAATCAGCTCCCTAAAGTGACATGAGATCTCCTCAAGCTGTGCCTAGTAATATTAATAAACGAAGAGACGCGTCTGCCCACAGCTTGTCATTTCAGTGTTCCCAAATCCTGCAAGCAGTGAAGACGTGGAGCGTTGGGGCTCGTTTAGGAGGTTAAAGCCTGCTATCTTGTGGCTACTCTGTAGAATTACACCAACATTTCCTAAAGTTTGAGAATATCATCTGTTAGAATTTGCTAAAGGTGTTACCTGCATGCACTTACAAATGGCATCTGAATTTGGGCTGTGCTTATTCTCCGATAGGTACCAAGAGCTCTGAAACTTGAAAATGACCGCCAGGGTAACTTTGACATCTGGCCTTCAGGAAGCAGATGAGAAGGCGGATGCCGGGGTGGGAGCTCTATTGTCCTGTCATGTCCTTCCTCTAGAATCTGTAATACTGAAAAGTGGGACCATCTGGGATGCCAATGACTGCAGCCACCTCCAGTTCTAGACAAATGGATAATTTCTTAAAGATCCCTTCTGATGACCAGAAAAACTTTATGTTTGTCAGCTAACATGTCATTTGTGGTACACCTGGAAAGATTATGGCAGGTGGTGCAGTAGAGCAAGAGGCTGATCCATCCACTAGGTGCTCAGCAAATGAAAGTTTAATGATGCCTGCTAGTGTTGGGGGATTTCCCTTCAACCCAGACAAATGGGACCGAAAAAAAAAAAATGAGAGCATCTTCAAGCTATGCCCTCTGGCTCATTCTTTTTCGAGGTTAGAGAACATCTGGAGGGTTTGCTTTTAAAAAACTATTGGTCAGATTTCAATAATTTTTCCACATCCTGCTTCTGATTTCTACAGGTTCTAGGAGCTGGAAAATGACAAGAGAAGGTTGTTGCTATGATATATGCAATCTATCTGGAGGTCAGAGCATGGGGAAAAGAGGAGGAAATTGGGCTTACCGAGATACCAAGGTCGCTTAAGAAGTAAGAGCAAGTTTGAGTAATTTACACATCTCCAGACACAGCTGCAGAATCCTTTTTACTTATCTGGGAATTGGAAATGAAGGGAATGATCAAATTCGCCAAGTGATTGTCTTCAAGGATGTTAATGTAGTGGGACAACCTCTAAGGGTGTTAGCATAGCAGGGTATATATACTCTATTAAAACAGGTGCACCAACAGATGAAATTTGAAGTTTTTTTCTTTTTTTTTTCTTTAGTGCCATCTGATTCACAGTGAAGTTGAGAACAGAAAATCACCTTGAAGTAATCGTTCCTTGTTCTTCAAAGAACGGTTGAGTAGGCTTCCTTGGTTACGTAAATGTCAGATGAGTGGGCCTCCTGGTCCCAGGAGAAGGGTATGACAAGACATTCTGTGCTTTGAGTGGTTCAGAAAAGGTTGCCTCTCATCTCGTGGGAGGAATTGGGGGGTGCAGAGCAGCAGGGAGGGCTATATGTTGAATGCAGTTATGTGGTCAAGTAAGATGAAAATTAATTAAATGCCACTTGGATTTAGTCGATCACTCCCTTTTTTCAAAACACTTGTCTCAGCTTGACTTTCGTGCCCTTTCCCTGCTTCACTGGCTGCTTTCACCTCATCTCTTTTTGCAAGCACATGTTCCTCTGACGGCTCTGTTGGCCTTCCTCAAGGGCTTGGTCCTGCTAAAGTATAATTTCCAAAGAAATAAAATCAAGACTCTTACACAGATATAAGACGAACACATCAAAGACTTCGTGTAACTCATTAATTAACGAAGAAACAAGTAAGATGTTAAAATCAGGTTAAAGGAATATTTGAAGGACAGACATATACTTGGATATACTCAGGAATTCTGAAATGAATTTACTAATAGATAAAAAATGGTTAATATCGTATAGAACAATAAAATGCTTGGGGTCATCTTTTCTATAAGGTAAAAATCAATTGTGTCTCTGTGGGGACAAAATTCATTCACGGTGCCATGGATAACAATTATCTGCATTACTATCAGTTTTGAACAAATTAACTTCTACTCCTAGGGAGTTGTAAAATAGCCTAGCAAATAGGAAGACGACCAGTGGTGCACAGCTCTATAGAATCAGATAACTCCTTGAGATAATTCCACAAGATAGTGCCCAGAACTCTCAGTAATCTCTATTGCCCATTTCCAAGTTTTTGACAATTTTTCCTGACAGTCCTGAGCTCTCTAACCATTCTGAACTCTTTCTAGGCAATCTCACCTAATCTCATTGCCATAGCTTCAATTACCTCCAATAACAGCTGACTCTTAAGTTTAGCTGACTCTTCTGCCTAGTTCTCTCCACTCCAAACCCGTACATCTAGATGCTTACATGACAACTCCTCTTAGATGTTTTTGAGGCTAAGGAAGAAAAGACAATTTGCTCAAGGTCATTTAGCTTGTTAGAAGAAAAGAGCTTTGAGCTCAGCATTATCTGATTTCAGAACTGGAGCCAAAAGCCTGCAACATGAGCAGGAAGTGGCTTTGGAGGTGTCCAAACTTAAGGGGCTGGAACCTATGTGATAGATCCCTTCCCTTTTTATCTCACAATGGGGAGAGGGGGGTCTCCTCTGGGGAGGAGGAAGTTGGAGGCATGGACCTCACCATTTTTCTAGTTGAGCGACAGGTAAGGTCCTGTGCTGCTGGCTGTCCATGGTGAGTGGGGCTGCCCCCTGTTGATGTGGCAGGCATAGGTGATACCCCTTTTCTACTTTTGGGGTTTGGGGATTCTGGTGTTATGCCATTATCCAGCTACCTCCTGTTTTTCCCTGTACAAGGAAGGAGGCCGCCAGCCTGGGCCTTGGGTGGTAGTGGAGTAGGGAGTTGCGTTCATCCTGTGAGGATGCTTCCTACGTCTTTCAAGGGTTTTCCACATCTTCTACTTCTGCCTGACCAACCACAGTTTCTGCTGTCCTCTCCCTTTAACTCGTCCCACCTTCAGTGTCCACACATTCAAGAAGAATGAAGTCTCAGCCTTCACCAGTACTTGACTGGTCTCACAAGACTGGCAGCAGATTTTATGCAGGTGCTCATTTCTTCCTCTGTGGTCTCTTTTTCTTCTTTCTGGTTCCCCAGGCCTGAACCCAGAGACTATTCGATCAGTTGTCGTTCAGATGAAAACAAATGACAGAGAAGTAAAGAGAGCCAATAGCCAAAACCCTTGCTCAATGGAGAAAGTCAATTTCTGCCTGGTGGAAAGGAGGTGGGAAATATTCTTGAGCAGGGGGAGCCCTGCTGCCAGCCAAATCTAACCACTTGCCTGGTTCTTCTTTCTTCTTTCTGCCAGGGAGCCACCACTTATGCCATCCCTGAGTTGCCAAAGACCATCTCAGTCGGGGCTTGTTTACTTTATTGGGAGGTTGGTGGAGGTTAGGTTGCTTGGCCTTAGCATTGGCAGAGGGAACCAGGGAAAATTCATTTTGTTAAGCTGGCATTCCCTAACCTGTAAACATTCTTAACATAATGCTCTGGATAATAAATTCTAGTGAAAAGAGAACCACAGACGAGGGGGGTGAGAGATACAACTGGGAGGAACACTTCTTTTGCCCCATTTGCTTGAGTTACCAACCACATCACAGAAATGGGCTCACAGTCTCATCAAGGTAATCGTGCAGCCTGCAGCATTCTTGGATCAACTGCAAGTCCCACCTTAGCTGCGAAGGGCAGTGAAGAGGGGAAGGAGAAGAGCAGCCCTTGCCTGGGGAATTCCTCTTCTCTGAGCTTGCGGCCTGCCCAGGGCTGTGCTACTCTGCTTACTTTCCTGGCGTGACTCTTAGCCAGGGCTGGCTCTCAGGGCCCAAGTGTACTCTCAACCTGCTCTTTCTCAGCACTTTCCTGGTCTTATGAGATTGAAGCCTTTTCTTCAGCCAGAGAATCCCACACACACCTCTGAACTTCTGCTACTTTGAAAAGCAAAAACACATTCTGCCTATAGCACATCTTTCTGGGAGTCTCTTTTCCCTTTCTTTTCAATCAGAACTCCCAGAAGCCACTTTCTAGCTTAGGTGACATTGCTGTTGGGTGCAGCACTTCAAATACGAATGCCTTACGAACTGCCTATAATTCTCTTGGATTAAAAAAAATAATATTCTTTTTTTTATGGGTCTCTCTCTAGGAATGAAGTGAACTCATCCCTTGTTGGCCATCTCCCTTCCTTTCCAGGGTCACCTTCTTCTGGTTGTTTTGGGTGAAAAGAGGGCTTTAAAAATATAATTATTAAATTGAGGTGTAATTCACATGTAAAATTCATGCTTTCAAGTGTACGATTAAGTGGTTTTTAGTATATTAACAATGTTGTACAACCATTACTATGATCTAATTACAATACATTCTCATCACTTCCAAGAGAAACCCCATACTTGTTAGCAATCACTCCCCATTCCCCTTCCCCCAGCTCCTGACAGGGGTGGAGAGTATTCTCTCTGCACGATGCTGCCTGGGGTTGGGAGAGGCCTGATGTGGACAATATAAAACTGTCTGTCCTACTTTCTTTAATGCATCTTATTATTGTGCTACAACTAGGTACTGCGATCTCTCACTTTGGTTGCAAGGAATATCTTATTCCATCCTTTTACTTTCAGCTTATATGTATCCTTAAATCTAAAGTGAGTCCTTATAGACAGCATATAGTTGGATCTTTTTTAAAAAAAATCTATTCAGTCACTCTATGTCTTTTGATTGCAGAGTTTAATCCATTTACACTTAAAGTGATTATTGTTAGGGGAAGAACGTATAATTGCCAATCTGTTAATTGTTTTCTGTTTGTAGCTTTTTTGTGTGTTTCATTGATATTTATTGACATGCTTTGATTCTTTTCTCTCTCTCTCTCTTTTTTTTTGTGTATCTTCTGTAGGTAATTTCTTTGTGGTTAACATGGGACTTACATAAAACATCATATAGTCTTAACAATCTGTTTTAAGCTGACAATACTAAACCTCAATCTCATACAAATAATCTACACTTTTATTTCTCCCACACACACTTTATGTTATTGCTGTCACAATTAAATCTTTTATATTGTGTATTTGTTAATATATTTTTATCATTATAATTATTTTTATGCTTTTGTCTTTTAACTTCTATACCAGAATTAAAAGTGTTTTACAAACCACTATTATAGTACTACAGTATTCTGTATTTATCTCTCTCTGTATCTTTACCAGTGAGTTGTGTACTTTCATATGCTTTCATGTTGCTGTTTAGCATCCTTTTTTTCAACTTGAAGGACTCCTTTGAACATTTCTTGTAGGGCAGGTCTATGGTTGATGATCTTCAACTTTTGTTTATTGGGGAAGGTGTTTATTTTTCCTTCATATATTGGAAGAATAGTATTGCTGAATATATTATTTATGATTAGAAGTTTTTCCTCTTAGTACTTTAAGTAGATCATCTCACTCCTTTCTGACTTGTAAGGTTTATGTGGAGAAATAGTTCCCCTCCACTGATAATCTTATGGGGGTTCCTTTGTACATGAAAACTTGCTTTTTTCTTGCTGCTTTCAAAATGTTCTCTTTGATACTTTTATTGTAATGTGTCTTGGTGTGAATTTCTTTGGGGTTTTTTTTTGTGATTTTTTGGGGGGGTCAAGGGGTCTGTTATGATTCTTGAATTTGATGTCCACTTCATACCCTTGATTTTGGAAGTTTTCTGCTATTGTTTATTTAAATAAGCTTTCTATTCCTTTTTTCCTTCTCCTTCTGAGACTCCCATAATGTGTATATATTAGTGTGCTTGATGATGTCCCATATGTCCCTTAGGCTTTCTTCACTCTTTTTCATTCTTTTTTCCTTTTTTATTCCTCTGGATAATTTCAAATGACCTGTCTTTGAGTTCACTGGTTCTTTTTTCTGCTTAAACAAGTCTACTGTTTAACCCTTCTAGTAAATTTTTCTGTTTAATTATTGTATTCTTCAGCTCCAAAATTTGTTTAGCTCTGTTTTATGTTGTCTACCTCTTTGCTGATATTCTCATTTTGTTCATGAATCCTTTTTTGATCTCACAAAGCATCCTGTGATAGTTAATTTGAATTCTTTGTCAGGTAATACATACACATCCATTTCTTTAGGATTGGTTTCTGGAGATTTATTTTGTTCATTTGGGCCATATTTCCCTGTTTCTTCATGTGTCTAATAACTTTATGTTGAGATCCATGCATTTTAAAAAATAACCACCACTTCCAGTCTTTATAAAATGGCTCTGTACAGGGATATATCCTCAGCAATCAGCCAGGTTAGAGATTCTTGGGGCCTCTGAAAACTTTTTGGGGAAATGTGACTTCTTTGGGTCTGCACATGCAATTTCTCAGTTAAAGAGGCTTGTTCCCTGCCCTCCCTACCCCCACCCTGAGCTCATAATCTCTTGCTCCTTTGGTCTCTGTCTGAGGCATTTTAAGTTCTCTGGTTCTGCAGCAGAAAGCAACTCCACTCTTCCTTGTTCTCAGGAGCCACCAGACATCAAAGTATGCCAGCTCTCCATCAGTGCCCTGAGTCAGGTGAGACAGATATCTGTCCCTTGGGCAGTCCTCTAAAAGTTGGAATGCTGGACATGTGCTTTACTCCTCTCCCTCCCTCCCAAAGGAGAAGCCTTACGTTGTGCAACTTTCCCAAATCATGCCAAGCCTTGCTGGCCACAGCAAGCTGCCCTCCTGCTCTTCTTTTTTCTCAGTAGCCCTCAGGCATTCAAACTGTGCTGATTCCATCAGTGCTCTGAGAAGAGACGAAAACCAGTTCCTCAGGCAGCCCTCCAAAAAATCCAGAATGTTGGAACCATGCTTCACTCTCTTCTTTGCCCCCCAAGGGAAAAATTGCTAGCTCGGGCATTCTCTCCTGGTGCTAAGCTGTGCTGGTTTGGAGAGGCTGATGCAAGTAATGGCAAATGCTCTTCTTACACTTCTCAATGCAACAGTTTTTGGCTTTGTGCTGGTCTGGGCTACTACAGATTCTTAATTGGATTCTGGATTCTCATAAGGTATTTTGGTCCACATACGATGTATAGTTTTCATTGTACAGGCCTTACACTTCTTTTGTTAACTTTATTCTTAAGCATTTTATTCACTTTGATGTTTTGGAAATAAAATTATTTTCTTAATTTCATTTTTGAATCGCTTTTTTGTAGTGTATAGAAATACAATTGAGTTTTGTATATTGATCTTACATCTTGTAACTGTATGGACCTTGTTTATTAGTTCTGATAGTTTTATTGTGGACACCTTAGGATTTTCTATGTACAGGATTGTGTCATCTATAAATAAAAATAGTTTTACTTCTTCCTGTCTAATTTTGATGATGTCTTTTATTGGGAGGCTGTTTTATAACTAGTTTTACTCCCACAATACCCCACCACCACCTTATCACTGCTCCCGTTTCCCCTAGAGCTGCCACCCTCCCCCAAGATCACACAGCACAGAAAACAACTTTAATCTTGGTATCAGGCATCACAGAGTTTATGGCAATTGACCATTCCTCTATAGGGAATTTCTTTATAGCCGGTTTTCTCTTCTTATGGCACCAACGTGTGGACATCTTCTTGGGCCCCATCCTCTCTCTAGGTTGCTGTTTTGAACTGAATTGTGCCACCCTCCCATTCATATGTTAAAACCTTAACCTCCAGTGTGACTGTATTTGGAGACAGGGCTTGTAGGAGGCAATTAAGGTTAAATGAGGTCAAAGGATGGGGTCTTAATGTGATAGGATTGTAAGAAGAGGGAAATCTCTCTCCCCCCGCCCCCCACATGCACACGCCAAGCAAAGACTATGTGGGAATGCAGAGAGAAGCTGTTTGTCTGCAAGCCAGGAAGAGACCTCTTACCAGAAATCAAAACCTACTGGACCTTGATACTAGACTTTCCAGCCTCCAGAAATGTGAGAAAATAAGTTTTCTATTGTTTGGCCCACTCAGTCTTGGTATTTGTTATTCTGGTACATCTTCCATTTTCAATTATTCCAAGCTTCTTATCTCTCTTATGCAGAGCAGTTTAACCCTCATTATCTCACACACTCCCATCCATCTGTGTTCAGGGACTTTTCACAATAACAGCAAAAAAATTAGAAAATAAACCAAAACTCAGCCCCAAATAAAAGCACACTGTTAAGACCCATCAAAGTATTTTCCTAAACTAAAGAATGTCTCCCCTGGACAGGATTTTTGCCTTTCCCCTAGAAGTCAGAAGTAGCTGCCATCAGTTTTTCTAAAATATAATATCCCCTACCTCTTCACCCCTTGCCCACTACAGAGGAGTTATAAACAACTTTTTCTTTTTTAAGGACTCTAGTCTGATAAGAGAGTTATTATCTGGGAAATCAGAATATACCTAGATCCCCAGGCCTTACATAGAGAGCCCACCCATCTCCCTCCCTGCAAAGCAAAGCAGGCTGATGCTGGGAAGGGAGTGCGAGTCTGCACAGCATAACTCAGATCCTTCACATGTCACATAACTGGGGAGTTCAGGGGTGACCCATGAGAGAGTGATGTCTGCTCTCAGGTCATGGGTAAGTGAAAATAAAAGCTGGTACTGAGAAAGTGGTTAAGAGTTTGGGCTCTGAGCTAGACTGCTTGGTTTCAAATCCCAGCTCTGCTCTTTAATAAATGTTTGACTTTGGACAAATTACTAAACCTCTGTTATAGTCCTATCTTATGTTTATATTCCCTTATTTATAACTCAGACTTTACCTCTAAAATGGGGCTAAAAATAGCATCTACCTCATAGGGTTGTTATGAGAATTAAATGAGTTAACATAGGTAAAGCTGTTAAAAGAATTCTTGTCATGTAACAGTAAAAATGTTTGTTAAAACGAACAGCAATTGCAACAACAATAATACCCTGAAGTATAGGTCTTCTCTGCCAGACTGTGAGTTTCTGGATGGGGAGGAACAGTGCCTTTTTTATGGATGTCTGCATCTCAGCACCTAGACTAGGATGTGGCGCATAGTACAGACCTTCTCAAATGTCTGTTCCATGAAGGGATGAATGAACTTTTTAGTTCCACTCACAGGGTAATTTCTTATCAGGCTATAGACCAAAAGGAAATATTATCAAGTGCTCTGTGAATTTCCTTCAGAGAACTTTTCTCAAAGGCACTGGGGAATGTGTGGATAAAATGTTGCAATGAGTTAAACTTCAGAAGTTAAAGAAGATGCTATAATTTAAAAAGAACAATTCAGAGAGAAGAAAAATGAAACATTAAGCAAGGTAAGAATAAAGGCCATTATTATTGGGGAAGAAGACTGTCATTAAGTCAGATTTTTAAAAACCCCACTAGAACGGGAGGTGGGGGAGTTTCTGAAACTTTTTCTGAAGGAGGCAAGATGGTAAATATTTTATGCTTCTTGGGCCATGTGGTCTTTGTTGCAACTATTCAACTCTTGCTGTTGTAGAGGAAAAGCAGATACAAATAGTATGTAAGCAAATGGGCATGGCTGTGTTCCAATAAAACTTCATTTACAGAAACAGGAGGTGGGCCAAAATGGCCTGTGGGCTGTAGTTTGCTGACCTCCTCACTAGAACAATGTGAGAATAAAGAAAGAAATATTGGTGGGACTGTGGCAGCTGGAGAAACAACTTGTGCATAAGCCCTAATAAGAGAAGAAAGTGGCCAGCACAATATACTGGAGTATCTTCATCCCACCGTATATGAATCTCCAAGGATCACTTAATATGATTACTTCAGTCTTAAATGTGGCAAATATGGAAAAGAGAGAACAAAAAAATGTGCAAATGTCATAACTTTGTGATAATAAAGAACACTTTAATTGAGTTGAAACTCATTTAGTTATATTTAAAGTAAAGAGGAAAGAAAATTCAAAATAGAGACTCCTTAAGTTATCTCTATTTATCTGTAGAATGGATTTTTATATCCATATTAAAAAGGAGACTTATGATCTGGGAATTCACAGAATTTCAAGCCCAATGATGAAACCATCCCCTGAAAACATCATCTCCAGACTACAACCACAGCCCTTTCAGCTTCCTTGTCCATGCTGTGGAGATGCTTCAGTGAAACCCTAGAAATGCAGCCTCTCCTGGACCACATGCCCACTCGAGGACACGTGATTTATAAACCAACCAAGGAAATCACCTTGTTCCTGAATAAGGCTTTCTTTCTATTTGACTTTTACCTGGAGAAGAATGGGAAAAGAGGGAATAGGCTGTCTTACAGAGGTAAATTCTCACTTCCTCCCCACCCTATTCCTTGGAATAGCCCTACAGCACTTTATATGAAGTAGCTGAGAATATTTGGTTTTAGCTCTAATGAGTCAGTTCTGGTATGTTAATTTCCTAACCATTGGAGTCTTCAATGTGGTTGCTAAGCCTGCTGAATCACAGAAGAAATATACCTTCAGCCTGTTGTACAATTATCTCAGGAATTATAAAGGCAATAAATGCCTGATTGCTTTTTTTACGAATACATTAAAGCAGAGATATATAATTGGCACTTTAATGATCTAGTGGCATCAAATTAGATATTAATGTGATTACAAAATGACAATTACTTTTGGCAATTAATTGGCATCACCTTTCAGTAGCCCTTTTCAATACATTGTTGGGGACTCATTGCCAAGGAGAAATGGGATCATTCTAAGGCTGAGTGGGAGCTCTGGGGAAGAGTAAGTTAATTACTTAACAAAACAAGTGGTTGATCTTTATATTCTCCATCAATGGGTCTTTGGGGTTTAATAACAGCAGTAACATACTATATCTTTTTCCCTGAATGATGCCCAAATGATGCATAAACTTTTTGTAATGTAATTACCACCCATAAATCATTTCACTTCTGAAATATGGTGGCTATTGATGAGACGAGATTGCTTTCCACAATCTCATTAGTTTAAGAAGGAAAGAGAAGAAAAATCTTCCCTCTAATAGAAAGGCAGTTAAGGATAGAAAGGTGATTTTGTTACATGTTACATGCAAACTGGCTAAGAAAGAAGCAATAATGTCATCATAAATAGACTTACATGTTTGCAAAGCACTTTTACATATACAGTTAACTAATTCTCAGTGGGTTTATGCAAATCATTCTAGAAAAAGTCCCAAAACTCAGCCAGGGAAAATTTCTGTAGCCTTTCTATATTTCATGGAGCACTTTCTTTCTTTTTAACAGGTTAAAAAATGTTATTAATTGGCCCCCCAAAATAGATATTCTTACAATGTTTTGATTAAATAGTCATAATTATTGATAGGAAAACGTATGTTGAAATTGGTAATTGCAATATTACCCTATCTGTTGCTAACTTATCCTAACCGTATCTGCAGCTGTATATACTGTCTGCACTGAATTTCATTACATGCCTCCTGTTCTCTCCTGAATAATGAGATCAAACATCTCTGAATAATGAGAGCAGACACTATATTGACTGATTTCTAACAGCTCGGCTCTTTGATTTTTTGTGTGTGTGCATACAACTCACAGTTTCTAAACAGTTCTTTCTGCATTTTAATATCTAGCACTAGAAACTGTATTATAAGGCAACTGAGAACACTGGCAGAATGAGAGCTGAAATTGAGGCCATCCCACAGACCCACAAATCATTTATTTGAAAAGGCCACCTTGTGGGGCCAGAGAGACGGTTAAGTGACAGCCACTAGGTACAAACGGCGGGGTGGGGGTGGGGGACCCTCACATCTGCAATCTGGTTCCAAATACTCACTTAATGCATAAAATCGGTCCTTTGTGTTGCTGAATTCCTGGTTGCGGGGTGAATATTTACGACTCCAGAGATGTATGCAGCATTCATTCCTTTATTCATTTGCACTTTCAACGATTATCTGTTAAATGCCTATGGTGTTCCCGGCACTGTGCTAGCTACTGGGCACACAGAAGCGAGCAAAGCAGACATGGTCTCTGCCTTCACAGAGCATACAGCAGGCAGAAGAAGACAGTCCCATACCGTTCTCTCTGTTTGTAAGCAAACTTCAATCCAGGCGGAGCGGGGTGGTTTTTATCTGTCTTTCTCTCTGTCTTCTGTTCCCTTCCCCTCCCTCTCTTCCTTTCTGTCTTCCCCATGGGGTTCCAAAAATTACTCTCAGTGTAATACAGAGTTGATATCACTTGGTTTATTAGATAACATTAATTTGGGAATGTGAGATGACAAAGTCCTGGGGACCAGCCATGTTTCTGTCTAGTTCACATTCCTTTTTTGATGGGTTTTAGGTTTCTTGGCAGTATTTTACATCCCCTGGAGGAACATTAGTATTGAAGAGTATCTTTCTCTGTCTCCTGTTTTTTCTTAATTTATTTTTATAAAAAAGTAATAGAAAGAAAGGTGAATATCTATTCCACTAAATATCTACCTTTATTGAGCTCCTACTGTGTGCCAGGCAACTTCTGCAAATAATCTCTAATTTCTCACAGGAAACTTTTGAGATGGCATCGTTATCCTTTTTCTGTAAATGAAGAAATTGAAGCTGAGTGAGGTTCAGTTACTTACCTAAGGTTCACAAAACTTGTATGTGACAGAATTGGGGATTGAACTCAGGGCCATGAGAATACAAAGCCCTGTTGCCCTCAGTTCCTACTGCTTCTAAAGCCCTTAAGTACCTTAGGTCTATTGCCTGATATTTGCCAGGACTCTTTTTTTTTTTTTTTTCCCCTTTTTGTCTTTTTTCACTGACCGGTAATGGGATCGCAACCCTTGGTGTCGCGCCCACACCGGGGACCGGCAACAGGATCACAACCCTCGGTGTTGTGCCCGCACAGCGCTCAGCCAGTGAGCGGAAACCAGTCTCCACATGGGATCTGAACCCTCGGCGGGAGCGCTGCCACACTCCCAAGCGGCGCACTCTCCAGTGCGCCACTGGGCCGGCCCTCTTTTGTTTTCTTTAAGTAAGGATGTAGACAGTGGATGCTTCTCCTACCCTGCCTACAAGATTGCATTCACTACTTCTTTGTATCAGATTATCAGCTGATGATTTTGATTTTGGTTTAATCCTAGAAAGAGCTTTAGCTTTGACCTGGTTCTGATCATGGTACAAGGTTTGGCCATGTCTTTCAACCTGTGAAGAAAAAGGAAATTTTTATTCTCTCCCTTGCTGGGATAATGAGGGAGTTGACCCCATAATTAATATGTATGAGTATTAAGAACATGGAGACTCTGTAGATTCTATTTTCACATAGTATTAGCAGCTAACCTTTGCAGGTAGAAAAATGGGGTGCAAAGGCATAACCAAATTAATTTTATGTCACTCTGGAGTTAGAGATTAGTTGCAAGACTAACAACGATTGTTTTGTCATGGCATCAAGATAATATTTTTAGCAGAAAGGTTGTGTTGGTTGTGCTGGTGCTTTTTGAAGTTCTACCATCATTTAGCATTTCTTAGAAGGTGGTCATAGGGCATTTGTAAATAAATATCACTGGCTGCAGATTTTATTTATTTTAGGAAAATTATTTGCTTACCACAAAAATGGAGGTTTTTAACTTGACTTTGAAGTCTGCTCAGCTAGAAAACTGTATTTATAGCTGAATAAAAGCTTTTAACTCTTGATACATTGCCTTTGGTTGCTTTTATGCCTGTTTGCAATAACTTCCCATAAGGCCCATGTGTAGCAATCCCTACTATATATATATTATTTAAATATAATATATATATAGTAGGGTTAATATATATATATTTAAATCCAGCCTGAAAATCTTTACTTTTTAACGGAAATATGTAGTTCCTTTACATTGAAAGAAATTACTGATATATTTGGGCCTAAATCTACCATCTTACTATTTGGTTTTATTTGCCCCACCTATTCTATGTTCCCTTTTATCCCTCCTTTCTTTTCCTTTGGATTATTTTCTATTATCCCAAGTTAAACATTATTTTGCTAATCTTCTATTGGTCATTCTAGGGATTATTATGCATCCTGGATTTACTGAAGTCCACACATATTAGTAGTTTTCCTCATACCACATAATGCACGAATCTTAGAGTAGTGCTACTCAGAGCATGGTTCTTAGATCAGCAGCTGGTCCACAAACTGTTTCTGGTTTTCAATGCGCTAAGAAGGTTGTACCAGAATGTAAATCAACTATATCACTATGTATACTGTTTATTTCAGCTGACACTTGCCTTTTTTTAGTGATATTTTCTAAATATTCTAAGGAGGTAGTGCATAGATTTACATTCTGAAGCAAGTTCCTTATTTTGCTGTGGAACGATACATTTAGGAGCATTGCCTTAGAACACTGTACCTCTATTTAAGCTAACCCTCACAAACATATATTCTCTTTTTTCACATATTGTGATTACCTGTACGTTTTAAATCCCACAAGACATTATTATTGTGGCTTTACACAGTCAATATACTTTTATATTTACACACATGTGTGACCTTTCATTGCTGTTCATTCCTTTTGAATCTTTCATCTTTCATCTGGGATCATTTTCCTTCTGCTTAAAGAATATCATTTAGTTAATTTCTTTAGTGTAGGCTTTCTGTGATAAATTGCCTTTGTTTTTATTTATCTGAAAATATCTATTTTTCCCTCATTTTTGAAGAATAATTTCCATAAGCTGGGAATTATTTCCTTTCAGTACTTTTAAGATAGCAAGCCACCATATTTTGGTTTCCATGGTTTATAAGCTGTCAAATTGCTCCCGTGAAAGCCTTCCCCCTCCTCCAGTTGCTTTTAATATTTTCTCTTGGTTTTTGCTTTTCAACACTTTTGCTATGATATGCTTCTCATATGTTTTTCTTTGTTTTATTATGTGTGGGGGCTCATAGAGCTTTTTCAATCCATGGGTTCATGCGTTTTACCAGTTTTTAAGATTTGTGGCCAGTATCTCTTCAAATACAGCTTCTGACCCTTACTCTAACCTTTCTACTTTTGGGACACTGATTTACATATATACTAGGTCTTTTCACAGGGTTGCATGAGTCTGTCATGCTTCTTTCTGTATTTCCCTTTTGTCCCCTGTGGTTCAATTTGAATATAGTTTACTGACTTATCTTCCAATTCATTAATTTTTTCTTTTGCTGTTTGCAGTCTGCTACTAAGCTCATTCACTAAGTTCCTAATTTCAGATACTGTAGTTACAGCTCTGGAATTATTTTTTTTTTCCTTTTTGTCTTTTTTCATGTCTGGCAATGGATCGCAACCCTCAGTGTCGCGCCCGTACCGGACCAGGACCGGCAACGGGATCGCAACCCTCGGTGTTGCGCCTGCCCCTCGCTCAGCCAGTGAGCGGGAACCGGTCTGTATGTGGGATCCGAACCCTCAGCGGGAGAGCCACCGCGCTCCCAAACGGCGCACTGTAGCAGTGCACCACCGGGCCGGCCCGTGGAATTTTTATTTGGTTTTTAGGTTTTCAGCTTCTGCTAAAATTCTTAATTTTGCATTTTAGTTTCTTGACCATATTTCACATATTTAATACAACTCTATTATTTTGATCTTCTACTTTTATTGTCTGTTGTTTTTCTTAGTTTTTGGTCATGTTGTCCAGCTTCTTTGTATATCTGGATACTTTTTGGCATGTTCCAAATATTATATATGAAAAATTGTAAAGATTGTTTGAAGCCTTGGATATTTTTATCTCTCTTTAGAAAAGGGACATGTTTGCTTCTGGAAGACACTAGGGTACTAGAAATTCTTAATCTCCTTACTCCAATCAGGGACTAAGAATTTGAGCTTTAGTCTCTAGAAGGGCTACCTTTTTCTTCTCTACCTTTCCTTTTAGAGTATAGCCCCTTGTTGATGTGTTGATGTAGTGGTTAATTTTTTGTGTCAACTTGGCTAGGCCACTGTACCTAGATATTTGGCCAAACACTGGTGTAGATGTTACTGTGAAGGTATCTTTTAGATGAAATTAACATTTAACTCAGTAGACTTTGGGTAAAGCAGATTACCTTCCTTAATAATGTGGGTGGCCCTCATTCAATCAGTTGAAGGCCCTAAGAGTGAAGACTGAGTTCCCCTAAGGAAGAAGGAATTCTGCCTTTAGATGCCTTTGGACTCAAGCTGCAATATCAACTCTTCCCTGAATTGCTAGCCTGATGACCTACCCTGTAGATTGTAGACTTGCCAGCCTCCATGATCACATGAGCCAATTCCTCATGAGAAATCTCTTTCTCCCTCTCTCTCTCTATACATCCCATTGGTTCTGTTTCTCTGGAGAACCCTTACCAATAACACAGGGTCCCAAGCCAAAGCCTAGGAATTTACTAGGGTTTCCTTCCTTGGCAGGTCCCAAACTCCAACTTTTGCCCCCTTGCCTTTTAAGTTTGTTGAAAGCTCTGCTCAGTTTCTCTGCCTCTCATCCATTTCTACATGAATTGGGAAATTTCCCTAGAGGAAAAGTGATCCCTAATGTTGAGCTCATTTTCCTTCTTTTCTTGGGTTTTGGCCTCATAATTATTCACTGCCACATTAGTGCTCTGATGCCCTCAAACTGATTTAAAACTCCGCCTGCCCCCAGCTTTCTTAGTTTTTCTCAGTGGTATAGTTGGTCTGATTTATCTAGTTCATTACTAGAAGTGATTCTCCTGGGATAGGTGACTGTCCTTCTCGAACAAAATCTGTGCAGGAAATCAAATGAAGATTTCAGTTTAGCTTTTGTTAAATTGAGTAGCTTTTGAGACACTTAAGGTAAGATAACAGGAAAATGGTTAGATAAACAAATCTAGAACTTGGAAGAGGGATCTCTGTGGAGAAAAATTTTGGTATCAGCAATATACAGACAATGTTTAAAATGCTGAAAATGAATGAGATCACCTAAGGAGAAAGTCTAGATAGAGAAAAGAATAGGGATTGGAAAGCTCTTTTAGGAACTCCAACATGTAGACATTGATTAGAGGAGAAGGTTTGAGTGAAACACAGGGAAGAGGTTGTCAGAGTGAGAGTATGGTGTCATAGAAGTAGAGAAAAAAGAGGATTTAAGGAAGTAGAGAATGATCAAATATGATTTATGTGATGAAAAGTCTGACAAAATAGGGCCTAAAATATATCTGAGTATTTGAACTTCACAAATACATTACAGACACTTGATAGATGACCATATTTGTGCAGTAGTGGGGGTGGACAGCCTCAGGAAGAGTGATTCAGGGCTGTGGGAGGCCTGCCCAGCAGCAACCACCCTGGTGGCTTTCAATCTCTAATCTGGTAATGAGTTCAGCGCTATCTCAACCCGAAAAACTTATTTGAAACCTGTGCTCTGTCCTTTTGGCAAATGATTTGGGTAGCACCTGTCAAGAGCAAAGGATAATGGTGTTCCTATTTTTTCCTAATACTTACCAGCTCTTCAGGGAGCAAACCTGCAGTTCTTCATTGTTCTAAACGTGGACACAGCTGCACCTCCTGAGGTGAACTTTTATTCCTCGCCCCCACAGAGCTCCAACTTGTTGCCTCACCAGAACCAGGAGGCAGAGAAAATGCTGATTTCTCATCTGAGAGATGTGTGCTTTTCCACAGAAAACTTTGATTATTTTAAGCTCTCAGTGTAGCTTTCTTCAATATTTGGTCCAGAGGAAAATTTAGACAAAAGGAAAACCTATTATTTCTTTTTGCCAATATTTAAAAAAAAGTCTAGTGACAGGGATTGAAAAAGGGGCAGTAGTCTGTGGCATATGTTTTACTATGGTCTACTTATTTTCCTAGAAAACATTAAAGAATGCTTGCTTCCCTGTGGAAATGCTTGGCAATGGTTTGTGTTTTTATGATGAGTTTGACTGCTGGATATACTGATGTCATCTAGACTGCAGTAAAAAGGGCATCTGCATAGCAAGAAAAATAGTGATCCCAAAGCACATTGCTCTTGTGGGATAAGTGTGGGGTAAAACACAGACCTTCACGCTGGGCCTATTGACTTGGAACCATGTGTAAAATGAACATACTTATTTCTTTAATTTATCTGATTCATACCTGATGAGGCAAGCAGAGCCTGTGAGTCAGGCATAAAATTATAGCAAACTCAAAGAGAGAGCTTTAGAGAGAAACCATTCTGCCACTTTGGGGGAAAAGCTGTTTGGACAGAGTTTCAGACCTCATTAATGTGGTCTTTAATGAATCAATCCCAGCCAACCTGTCTAACCCTAGTCATTTGGTGGATCTTGGTTATTAAAGGGCCTCGACTCATACATGGTAATATTTTCATGCATGAGATTAAATAATTTGTTGGGTGATTGGCGAGAAGACACGACCCTGAAATGTGTTAATTCGGTGTAATTGAGTCACTTAGTTGCTCTGATTTTGATCCTTAAATGTAAAGTGGGAATAACACAGTACTGCTCCTGTCTCTATCACAATGATGTTCAGCAGATCAAACAGGATAATGTATGGAAGCCTCTAGATAAATATAGGACTTCGTTTACTGTACTGTAATCACCAACTTTTTGGAAATCATGACTGTGGCTTTACCTCCTATCAGTCACTGAGTGTCGGGAAGGCTCTCTGTGGTATCACAGCATCCAGCACTCATAGCAACCCAGGACTGTCACAGACCCTTAGGAAACTTGAAAAAGACAAGTCTAAGCACTGAAGAAAATAGCCAAGGGCTCAAGCTGCAAAGGTCACAGACGATGCCCTATGATTAGTCATTTTACCAGCCCAGAGGAAAAATGCATTTTTATTGGCTGTTGATGGCTATAATAGACAACTCTGCCAGCATCAAAGCCATGAAGCATAGGGGAGCCGGAAAAGGTTGGAGAAAAAGATAAGAGAGAGAGAAAAAAGAGAAATAAGAAAGATGGTTGGGGAGAGAATAGCAGAAAACAGCAGCAACAATTGAAAGTGATAATGAGGATGATAAGAAGGAAAAAATTGTAAAGTTTCTAGATTTGGAAGACCTCAGAGATCATTCAGTCCAGGGATGGCCAATACATAAGACATGTGGGGCGGATTTCCCATCGTGTGTTCATGGCAGACATTGGTGATCAATCATTGTCCCCTTTCTGTTTAGTCTAGACATCTGTGTGGCAAGGCAAAGAGTGATCCTAAAGCAGAAGTGCTTTCTCTTGTGGGCATGTGAGGAATCTCATCTAGAACCTATCGGAGCAGTGTGTGAAAGGAATCAATATAACTCATTAAATTATCTGATTCTCACCTGATGAGATGAGCACAGCCAGTGAGTGTGGTCAGGCCAGAGATGCACCTAGAGTGGTCCACCTAGAATGGGCAAGACAGGGCTGTAGGTTGCAGCTACAAACCAGTTAAGACTGGGCACAAGAGATGAATTTTATTCATCCTTGTCATATAATCAGGAAACTGGAGTAGGGTTGTGAAATAACTTGTTCAAGTTCACACAATTAGTCAACCAGGACTAAAACCCGTTTCTCTTTCTCCTGTTGGAAACTCAAGGCTTATCTCCATTTAGAGCTATTTTACTAAAGGCTGATCCCTGAAATAGCTGGGCAAATAGGAAAAAGAATATTTTTAGATATTAGGGTTTAAGCCAATGGATCTTGAGCCAGAACTTTGAATATGAGTTGCTATGGTCTGAATGTTTGTCTCCTCCAAAGCTCATGTGGAAGCTGGATTCCCAATGTGGCAGCCTTGAAAGATCGGCCTTTCAGAGGTGATTGAATTGTGAGGACTTTATTCTCATGAATGGATAAATCCATTCATGGAGTAATGGGTTAATGGTTTAATGGGTTATCATGGGTGTGGACGGGTAGCTTTATAAGGACAGCAAGTGAGCATGTTAGCAAGCGCTCCTTTCAGCCCTTGTATGTGATGACCTCTGCTGCCATGGGACCCTATAGAGAGTCCCCACCAAGAAGAAGGCCCTCACCACATGTGACCCCTGGACCTTGAACTTCCTAGCCTTCAAAACTGTAAGAAATGACTTTTGTTTTCTCATAAATCACCCAGTTTCAGGTATTCTGTTATGAGTGACAGAAAGTGGAAAAATACATGAGTGTATTAGTTTCCTAGGGTTGCTGTAACAAAGTACCACGAACTGGGTGGCTTAAACAACAGTTCAATGGTAATGTCTCACAGTTCTGGAGGCTGGATGTCCGAAATCAAGGTGTTGGCAGGATTGGTTTCTTTTGAGGGCTATAGAGAGAATCTGTTCCATGACTCTCCCCTAGCTTCTGGTGGTTTGCTGGCAATTTTCACTGTTCCTTGGCTTGTAGATACATTACCCTAATCTCTGCCTTCATGTTCCTGTGGCGTTTTTCCTGTGGGCATGTGTCTCTGTGCCCGCATTTCCCCATTTTATAAGGAAAAGTTATATTGGATTGGGGCAGGCCTTAATGATGTCATCTTAACTTGATCATCTGCAAAGACCGTATTTCCAAATAAGGTCATATTCTGCAGTACTAGAGGTTAGGACTTCAACACATGAATAGGGGGGTGGAGGTTGGGGGTCGGGGAGGGCACAATTTAACTCATAACAGTGAGGTTAAGTTTTCTCTAAGTACATGTCTCTGGCTTTGTATGGGAGCTGGCTGGAATCTAGTCTGATAGTTTCCTTAATAAAATCATGTTTAGCATTAGGTTTGATCTTTCAAGAAGTTGTCAGTAGAGGCAATACCCTGCAGCAGAGAATGAGTCCTGTAAAACTTTAGAGTGAAGTTATGTTATTCCGCTGCTAGAGGAATGGGCCAAGAAAATTACAGCTTGGGCAATTGGCAGATACCCTCGGATGAGGTTCCTCTAAAGATCATGCAGTTATGTGAATCAGGAGATGCCAAAAAGCCACCATGTTCTCTGCCACTAGACAGAACACAGAAGCATGTGAGGTAGCCAAGGTTCTCTGGTGCCCGAGGGCCCTGCTCCCCAAGACAAATAGTGAAAAATACTGAAATAGTCTTTGGTGCCAATTTTGTTCATTTCATCTTTTCAGCCCAGTTATCTAGCTCTATAGTGATACCTCTTTTTCAACTCCCTCAAACACTCAGGACCGTGCTCTGTCCTTCCTCCTCCTCATGAAGGCTCTTCTTAAGAGAAGATCTAAAGTATATTAATTCACATTTAGGCATAAATGACTGATAAGAGTTTAAAGTAAGCTCCATCTTTAACGATTTGCAAATGATCGTCAAGGCCTTAAATTAGAGGAATGGAACGCTAAGGCTAGAAGTAGGATCATTCAGTTGTAAATGGCAGCACTTTTATTAACTAATCAGCCCCTAAATTAAAATGCTACATTTTTAATTTATCCTCTGCAATTGTCAGTGATCTTGGAATTTCCTGATTACATTAGCAATTTTTCTCTAATTCCAGGAAGACACAAAATAGAAAGTTATGAAGATATGAACCTAAACATGTTTGCAGTGCTTAACTCATTCACATTTATGCTGGAAATCTCTATCTGACATCCAGAATCTAATAGCACAGCACTTGCTACTCAGTCCATTTCACAGCCGCCTCTCTTTTCAGCTGGCTTGGAAGTACAAAATCCAATCCTGTTTGTTTCTTGGCAATCAGCAAGGCACTGTTCTTCCCATCATGGTCTTCTTGATAGCGTCATATAATGCAGAATCACTTTGAGAGAAGAGTTCTCCCTACTTGTTTCAAGACTGAAATTCACCAGCCTTTCCTTTCCCTTGTCTGTGCTCAATCTCCCTCAGCCTTTTGACTAACTCAGTTGATGAGAAAGGGTATAGATTTCTTGGAATAGGTTAAATGTAGATACAGGGGCAGGTGCAGGTATAGGTGAGGGGCCTGGCAGAATCTGTGGGAGGTGAGGATGGCCCTGATGGGACATTTCTTAGATCCTGACCTAACTCCCTGCTCTCCCTCATTGGCTCTGGAGCATCACTTAGTCGGCCACTGAAGGTGGTCCTCAGCTGCCAAGGGATCTTCCTGGCAGAGCCGACACTCTCACCCTCTAGGACTGTTCACAATACTCTTCAGAGGGACAGGTGGGACTCCTCTCAGGGGGTTAACACAAAAGCTGAAAATCCCTGCTCTTGTTCTCTCTTACTCCAGCCATTGACCAATCAACTTCATAGGACACATTAGCAAGTGGTGGTTACAGGCAACAGGACCAGCAGATAATAAGTAATTCCATGAGAAATACATTCCAGAAAACCAAGTTGATGTGATAGCAGAGTTCTGGATAAATAACATGTTTACAAAAACTCATTATATTGTATTGTTATTACAAAAGCTAAGTCTGAGGGCCGACCCCGTGGCACACTCAGGAGAGTGCAGCACTGGGAGCACAGCAGCGCTCCCGCCGCGGGTTCGGATCCTATATAGGGATGGCCGGTGCGCTCACTGGCTGAGTGCGGTGCGCGCGACACCAAGCCGAGGGTTGCGATCCCCTTACCGGTCACAAAAAGGACAAAAAAAAAAAAAAAAAAAAAAAAAAA
>NW_007727579.1:79023-106283 GCF_000696425.1 Galeopterus variegatus | reverse complement strand
AAAAAAGGAAAAAAAAAAAAAAAAAAAAAAAGCTAAGTCTGATTTTAAAAATTATTTTCTGTGAAAAGAATGTCTGGGGGAACTAAAAGTTCTGGAGAAACAAACCCCAAAGTTGCATCTAAATAGCTTCTCTGGAACAAATGAATTTTAAGTTGATTATCGGCTCACTGAGTTTCTTTGGCCTTGGGATCCAGCAGGTGACATTATGTGTTCTGAGGTTTCATTCTCACAGGGTAAAGATCCAATTCCTATTAAAAAAAATGGAATAAGTCTTATTTTCTCAGCAGACACCCCAGGGTGTGAAATTCCTGTTTGGTTGGGTGAATTCTTCAAGGGCCTGCTGAAATTGATCAATGGCTTGCTTGACTGTCTGACTGCCTGCCATCTATACTCTTAAGGAAAGAATTAGTACATAATTATGCTTATTTAATTTTTTAATAAAAAGTTCAGACACACCAACCCCCCCCCCAAAAAAAACTGTATCTTCAAACATTACCAAAAAAAACTCCCAAACCCTAAAAAGTAAAGTCTTTTTCTACTATTGACCCATTTTCCTGGTTCTGTTCACTAAGAGCAGCTATGGATAAGTTTCTTATGCCTTTCCAGAGGCATATAAGAAATAAGTCTTACACAAATATAATTATATGTCTCTCTTTCTCTCTTTCTGTATATATATACTATACTCTATGTACTTGGCTTTGCTCTTTTCATTAACAATATATCTTGGCTATTGTTATCTGTCATCTATCTATCTACCTATCCATCTCTCACCAACAATTCTTTGTAATGGCTGCATAGTATTCATTTTATGAATGTGTCATAATGTATTTAGTCATTCCCTGTTGATGTTTTGGATGAAGTGATTTCTAGGGTAGAAGTGGGGAAAGGGCACAGCGACTCTGGGCTTCGTTTGATGGTTGGGCATGCACTTCCTAGATTGTTGGGACCATTGAGAGGCATTTGCGGAGGCTGCGGGTGAAAAGGAGAGGAGTTAGATCAGAGCACAGATAACCAGTGAGGGGCTGGGCGACGTTTTGCTACATGATGTGATTCTATTCTCTTGTCTACCTCTGAGGAAATCCTCACTAAAACTGACATTACTGGCAAATACTTTTGGAGTTTATCTATTCAAAAAATAATATTGTGTACCTTTTATGTGCCAGGCACTGTTCTAGGTCCCGGGGAGACAGTGGTGAACAAAACAAAGTCCCTGCTATCATGGTGTTTACATTCAGTGGAGGGAAATAAAATTAAAAGCAAAGGAATGCAGGGCAGGGGGTTCAAGAGCAACAGAGGGTGTTGGAATTGCTTTCCTTGGGAGGCAATGCCATGTGATGCCTCACATAAGGTGGGTTCACGGTGGATGCTGAGGCCACCGGGCAGGACCACCTGATCTAGTTTGCCTGGCATGCTTGGAATGCCCTTGTGGCCTCCCACACCATTGGCATCCACATTCCCGCACTGGGAATTCCCACCTCTGCCTCTGTAGTCAGGAATGGAGTGCCATCTCCTTTCCAGGTATGTGATGGAACTTGTGGGGGAGGGTGGGGCAGGAGGGGGAGAGACCTAGAAGGGGATGACAGCCTTGGTGAAAATGTGGCTATTTTACCAACAAATTAATTCAACATCACTGAATTACCAAAGGGATGCTCATCATTCACTGTTTAGCAGGGGGCAAGGAAAATTATTCATTATGCAACATGAGCTGAAATGAAAATGCCACACTGTAAAACATGCAAGGTTACCTACTATGGTAACTGCTCGCAGAGTTTTAATGTGTCTGCAGCACGGCTAATTAATTTGCTCTGAGCTTCATTGGAATTCTTATTTGAGATGATTGTCTTGGTAACTGAATGCACCGCAGAGAGTGAGAACATTAGAAATGCAATTTGGGGCTGCTGTAGCAATCTGAGCCTTTCTCAGAGCTTTCTCAGCCACCACCAGCAAGGACTGCCCTGTGCCCCCTGCCTGTCCAGCTTCTGAAGACTTGCAGGGTGGGAAGAGTTTAGCAGAAGTTGCATAGCCTATAGTGTCACAGAGTGTTGTGGTTTAGAAGCCAGGATTTGAAGACACACAAGTCTGGGATTTCACATTTACTAGCAGCCACTTATTGTGCGACCTCAGGCATTTAAAGTCACTGTTTCCTGATATGTAAAGTCAAAATAATTTCAGTACCTACTTCAGAAAAATGTTGCAAAGATTATAATAGATGTGTTTGCAAAGCGCTCGGTCCATCATAAGCTCTCATTAAATACAACTGTTTTCTTTTTCTCCATCTCCTTCTCCCCCATCCCCTACTCCTCCTTCATCATCACCACCACCACCATCACCACCATCACCATGGCCACCACCATCACCACCACCATCACCATTACCATCATCACCACCACCTCCATCACCATCATCACCACCGCCGCCATCACCACCATTGCCACCACCGCCACCACCACCACCATCACCGCCATCACCATGGCCACCACCATCACCACCACCAGCACCAGCAGCACCACCAGCACCATCACCACCACCACCACCACCACAACAACCACCATCATCACCACCATCACCACCACCAGCACCAGCAGCACCACCAGCACCATCACCACCACCACCACCACCACAACAACCACCATCATCACCACCATCACCACCACCAGCACCAGCAGCACCACCAGCACCATCACCACCACCACCACCACCACAACAACCACCATCATCACCACCATCACCACCACCAGCACCAGCAGCACCACCAGCACCATCACCACCACCACCACCACCACAACAACCACCATCATCACCACCATCACCACCACCAGCACCAGCAGCACCACCAGCACCATCACCACCACCACCACCACCACAACAACCACCATCATCACCACCATCACCACCACCAGCACCAGCAGCACCACCAGCACCATCACCACCACCACCACCACCACAACAACCACCATCATCACCACCATCACCACCACCAGCACCAGCAGCACCACCAGCACCATCACCACCACCACCACCACCACAACAACCACCATCATCACCACCATCACCACCACCATCACCATTACCATCATCACCACCACCTCCATCACCATCATCACCACCGCCGCCATCACCACCATTGCCACCACCGCCACCACCACCACCATCGCCACCGCCACCACCACCATAACAACCACCATCACCACCACCAGCACCAGCACCACCACCACCACCAGCACCAGCAGCACCACCAGCACCATCACCACCACCACCACCATCACCATAACAACCAGCACCACCACCACCAGCACCACCACCACCACCATAACAACCACCACCACCACCACCACAACAACCACCATCATCACCACCATCACCACCACCACCATCACCATAACAACCATGACCACCATAACAACCACCACCACCACCACCACCACCACAAACACCACCACCACCATCACCATAACCACGACCACTATAACAACCACCACAGCCACCACCACCACCACCATCACAACCACCACCACCATCACTGTCATCACAACCACCACCACCATCACCGCCATCACAACCACCACCACCACCACCACCAGCACAACTGCCACCACCACCATCATTTTTTTTCCTTTCTGTCTTTGCTGTGTGTCTAATTTGTGGGTTGGAATTTGAGGCATTGGGTCCAAAATGGAAAAACTATACAGGACAGTACTGGCACACCTGATAGGCCTCAAAGAAAGGAGAAATTGGGTGAACTGAACCTGGTCTGAGTTTGCTCCATGTGATTTGGGCCAATTTCTAAATCTCTCTGGGCTCCACCCTCCTCTTTTGTAGGACAGAGAGATCAAAATTAATGATCTCTCAGGTCCTGTTCCACTCTGAAGGGAGTGATGTCTAAATAACCATGGAAAGGTAAGTTAGGGTGTGTTTGGCAACAAGTAGCAAAGTAAACAATTAACAGTGACTTAAACAAATGGCATGAAATTTCTAAACAAATTTGATCAAACCAAATCCAGCAGTATGTAAAAAGGATTATATATTATAACCACACTGGAGCAGTTTTGTCTTTGTATCCTCTGAATACAGCTCATTCAATAATTCACTTACATGTGTATCATCTCATCAACAGCACTGGACATTTCCCAAGAACAAAAGTGGTATTTTATAAATCTTTGTACCTCCCAGAGTTTCCAGCATAGTATTTTGCTAAATAAGTATCTGTTGATATAAATGAAAATATTAGAATGATTTCAAAATCCTAGGTAATCATCACGTTACCCAGTACTTTACCACCTTTATGTGTAAGGTCTATCAACAACTTGTAAATATGTATACCGTAGATCAGCAGACTGTAAATTGGAAGACTAGTAGAGACTTCTGTTTTTAGTCTAACAGTTTGCATATATAATCCCTTGGGAACTCAACACATCAGAAGAATATTATTAAAGAAAAATTAACCTTGTGAACAAAAGAGAAGTCACAAACATTATTTACTACATTGCTAGTTGCACTAAAGACTTAATGGTTAATAGCTTTTCATGGAGACAGCTGTCATCAGTTAAATAAAAACATCATTAAGTTGCAACCATAAGTATCAATAGAGGCAGAAGCTACTAGTTTTCTGACTGCTGACAGGAATTAACTAGTTTATGAGTATCCATTTCAATAGCTTTCTATTGTACTGTGTTATTTTACGGCTGTCTGTTAAACATATCCACATCCACACACATTTATTGAATGTTACAGCTGACAGGCACTCTAAGAACATCTCACCCAACATTTTTCAAACTGTGGCCAAAGATCTCTTAGGAGTTTCCATGAGTCTCTTAAGGGACTTTTTGGGTGTTGGAAGGTTGGGGACAGTGGACAGTTCTCTAGGCAAGCAGGGCTCTTTGATGGAACTGTCATGATACAAGTTCATCTTGGCTCAATCATTTTGATGCAGATATTTTGTCATGGCACAGCCACATAAAATAATCCTGTAAAAGAGTAGAATCACCAGTTCTAATCATCAATAATATACATGCAACAGATATCCTTGATCTTTACTCTACACATCCCTACCCCTGTTATGGTGATTTTTATTTTCTATTTTATTCACTTACTTATTGTTTGAATTTCTATGCACATTTATTACTTTTACTCTGGAAACATATTAAAGATACTTCTTAAAAGTCTGATTAAACTGGAATAGGTTCTTAGGAGCATCAGGCTTATCTTCCCAAACCAGCATTGCATAGGAATATTATGAAATGAAAATGTATATTACCAAAAGTTCTGAGAAAACTGCTAGAAATGTAATTGGCAATTTCCTGTGCAGTCTGGAGCTGAGAACAAGAAGCTAAATATCCATACCACAGTGTCTTTAACTCTTTTGGATGGATGAAAGAATTTGAGACACGGACCAGCCAAAGTGTAAATAAATTCTTAAAGCATTCCTAGGCCTCACTCCATCTCTAAATCTGATTCCACCCTCACTGATACAGGAGGTGCTCAGTTTCCCTGGGTTCAGGTTTCAGGACATGGCTCTGGGTTTCCAGCCACTCACTGAGATCTCAGGCCCTCTCCTCTGAGCTCTCTCCTGGAGGAAAGTTACTGTTGCCAGTTAGACCTATTTTTAACACCAACTCAGGGAAAATGAGACCACAGGGGCTGGCATATGCAAATCCAGTGGCTGGGCATACTCCATAGAGCACAGACTATTCTTGAATATGCCCGGTGCCTGTGACAGGATCTGACCAATGAACTTGCTCCAGGAAGAGACCAACTGAGCATGTGCAAGACTAATGTTACATAACTGGGAGCCACCCCCTTAATTGACTATTCATTGGATAGCAAAACGATAAAAGCTGAATCCCAGCAGAAGGTGGGGTTGCTGCTCACCTTCCTACAGGCAACCTGTGGTTTGCAGGCTGAGGTGTGTGTACTTTATTTTGTATCAGACTTTCTTTCGGCAGGTGGCTCCTCATTCTTTTGAGCCAGTCTGCACTTTATACTGAACTTTAAGTATGTTTTTCTTGCTTTTGTGTTAGACTTGATGTCTATTCTGAACTTTCTTTTGTGTTAAACTTGGTGTGGGCCCTGTGGATCTCTAGAACTGTGCCACACTTCCTCTGTGGAACCCGTATTTATTATCTGTTATGTTAAACTTGTTCTCACTTTCTCCTGTGACTCTGCCCTTGAATTCTTTCCTGTGGCAGAGTCAAGAACCTGGTAAAAGGACTGGGTGGGTTGAGGCCAGATATTGGACCCCCTGGGCCCTACCTCGGACATCAACTGTGTCCTTCAGGTTGACCTCACCCCCACTTCTCCACCCTGGAATGATGCTGGCAGTGCAGTACTGCTCACGTATGGAGTGGGCTTATTGGTTTTTCATGTTACTTGGTTCTGGGTAGCTTAAACAACAGAAATATTTTCTTGCACAGTTGAGGAGGCCGTAAGTCCAAAATTAAGGTGTCAGCAGGGCCATGCTTCCTCTGAAAGAGAATCGTTCCTTGCCTCTTCCAGCTTCTGGAGGCTCCAGGTGTTCCTTGGCTTGAGGCTACATCTCTCCAGTCTCCGCCTCCATTTTCACATGGCCTTTTCCTCTGTCTGTGTCTTTTCCTCTTCTGTCTCTTATAAGAACACTTGTCATTAGATTTAGGGACCAACCAGATCATCCAGGATCATCTCCTCATCTCGAAATCCTTAACTTAATTACATCTGCCAAGACTCTTTTTCCAAATAAAGTAATATTCATCTTTTACCATACAAGGTAATATTTACAGGTTCCGAGAATTAAGGGGTGGACTTTTTTTTTTTTTTTTTTTGGCAGGGGGACTACCATTTAACCTACTATATTTGATCATTAAAAAAGAGAATTGGTAATTTTTTAAAAGTTAAAAATGTAAAAGATTGTATTTTCTCCTGAGTCAAATGTTCCTTGGTCACAACAGCTGCCAGCATTAAAATGTCACTTATCTGACTCTGAGTCCGTCTCTACCTCAGCCAGAGCCGCTCACCTGCTTTTGGCTGTTCCACATCATCTTTGGCTAGAATAAAGCTTCCACATCTATACTTAAGTTTGGAAACTCCCACTTCTTGTCAAATAGCTTCATTTTCCTGTGAGAACAGAGACCCCGAGGCCAAGAAGGACATTACCCTTAGAGTCCTCCGTGCTGCAAGCTTTGTCCCATCTCCACCCTCACAGTTCTGGGGCCATGGGTGCCTCATCAAAGTTCTTCACTCTTTAGTTTCTTCATTGTTAAGGTAATTATAATAATACTTCTGCCACTAACCTGTTAGAATTGTTGTGAGTATAAAAGGTTGTGAAAATAGGTATGAAGTTCTGTTTATGATATCATGATGATTTTTCAACCTATATTTGGAATGGCCCTTGAAAGGTGTTTATGCCTCTACATTAAAAGTGAACAGGAAAAACAGGCAATTATGAACTCTGAGTTAGGAAGAATTTACTCCTCCATTACAACCTGCAGCTACCTAGGGAGCAATTGAGAGCACACACACAAATTATAATTTAAAGCTTCAGAAAAGGAAGTAAGGAGGCAGCTATGAATAATAACAGGACCAGTTTAGAACAGAGTTGGCACACTCACAGCTTAAAGAGGCCAGGCAGGCAATATAAACAAACAAAGCTGGGTAAGAGTAGGAAAAATAGGAGCAAAAACACCAGGGAAAATAGTAATTGGTATAGTAGTTGGGGGGTAATGATAGGGAGTGATAGGGATTGTAGTGAACTGGGGACTGGGGAGCAGAATTTGATTCAGTCTGAGGGAAACAGTTGCTCCTCAATTGTCCTCTGATGGTGCCATGCAGAGACACAAGCCCAGCAGGCTAGATCCCCCAAGGAAGAAGTATGGATTTTTACAAGAAATATTCTCATATCGTTATGTGGTTAGGCTAGGCTACACTGCAATAACAAACAGCTCCCCACATCCCAGTGGCTTAACAAAAGTTTATTTCTCCTGCATGTGAAGTCCTTGGGGGGTCTGGGCAGCTCTTCAGGGCAGCCTCCCTCTCTGTATCAACTCAGCCATCTGAGCTCCACCATCTCAGTACCAGGTCTGCATGTTCCCAGGGGCCAAGTGGTATGGTTGAATTGTGTCCCCCAAAAAGATATGTTTGAGGCTTAACCCCTATCTCCTCAGAATGTGACCTTATTTAGAGAGAAGCTCTTTACAGAGGTATTCAAGTTAAAATCAGATCATTAATGGGGCCCTAATCCAATATGATTGTTTTCCTTACAAGAAGGGGAAATTTTGGACACACAGAGACATATACACACAGGGAGAACACCATGTGAAGATTGGAGTTATACAGCCACAAGCCAAGGGATTACCGGAAGCTGTGAGAAGGGCCTGGAACAGATCCTTCCCCAGCGCCTTCAGAAGGAGAGCAAGACCCTGCCAACACCTTGATCTCAAACTCTGGCCTCCAGAACTGTGAGACAATAAATTTCTCTTATTTATGCCCCTCAGTTTGTGGTACTTTGCTATAGCAGCCTGAAAACCTAATACACCAAGAAACAGAAAGACTGGGTAATCTCACATAGGGGCTTTTTCCTGCCTCAGCCTCAAAGACCCATGTCATTTCCACTCCTGGTCATGTAGCCCTGCCTAGTACCAAGGGACTGGGAAGTATGCCCAGAAATGGGTAAGTGGAAATTGGTGAGCATTCATAATGTCTACTCTACTCCTGATTTTAGGATGTTATCAACTAACTCAGTTCAGAAAGAAAAGAAAAGAAAACTGAGCAAGCCCACACTGAATGAGGCAAACCAACCCTGCCTTGGCCTGGGTCTCACTAGTGTGTTCCAGACTGGGTCCTGCTCCTGAGGGCAAACACACAGGCAGTGCTCATGTGATCATGGAGGGAGATCTGCATTTCTGAGGGAATGTGGATTTTAGCCATGCACATGGGATTAGCACAGTTGGTGCACAGAGCCTTTAGTGTTAAGTGGAGATCTGGGCTTGGGGAAAGGATTGTAGAACATGAGATTTAGGGTAGCATGGAGGTCTTAGAAAGGGGAGGAGGCCAACACCACCACCCACTCAGTTTTTAGTTGGAGCTGATTTTTTTCTATCCTGTGCTCCCCTATCTTTCTCTTTTTCTTCCCTTCTGAATACCCACTACACTGTCCCTGGGAACCAACCAATCCTACCTAGTTCATCTGAATTATAGGTGAAATTGGTTTTGGGTGATGATCTTGGGAAGCTTCCCACCATTTATACTTTACTTGTGAAAATATACAATCTAAATTTCAAACAACGAGCTTAGAAAATAATTTTTACAGAGCAGTTCATTGATGAATTTGGAACCTTGTGTGTGTGTGTGTGTGTGTGTGTGTGTGTGTGTGTGTGTGTGTGTGCATAAACATTATTTACAATCTTGATTTATATTCAACCTAGCAGCAGCATTTTAAAATTATTTGCATGCAATATGCGTTAGTCATGTGCATATAATTTAAAAATAATATATCTGGTTTCTTTCAACAGTCTCTCTTAGAAAATATATCACATTAACTTGGCTTATGGATTGTGCTCAAAATTATTCTTAAAGAACATGCTTGGTTGGTTTCACTGAGCCAAAATTTTTTGAATATTCTAAAAAGTAAGAGAAAGAAATGAGACAAATTGTACTTTTCCTGTACTGTGGCACAAGCTAGAGAAATATAATTGGGCTACACGCCAAATTCTGAAGGCAATTGGAGCTGCTTATGTCAATTGGGCATAATTATTTCTCAGCTCCTGTTGACAGAAAGAAAAATTGGTAGAGATCTGCTTCCCCGTGCTGGGGATTTAGAGAGAATATTTGGGCTCCAGATCACAGCAGATGGGTGCGTGTAGAAGCCACTGATTTGTCATTTGTGGGGAGCAGGGAATCCTCTAGTTCGGAGGCGCCTTGTGTGTCAGTTGCCTTTGGCCATCTGTTCTGTGGCTGAAGGCAGCACCATACACCCAGTAAGTGTTTGTGGAATGAATAACGTATCTTTCCTAGAGAGCTTCCCTGCAAGTGTGTTTCTTTTCACCTGACCGCTGTATGGTTCATTTTCTGGTGACCATGGGAATGCCCAAGGTCTATAGTGAACAGGCTAGGGCCATGCCTTAGATTTATTTATCCAGCAAGTATGTATTCAACTTAATAGGTGATACAGACTGTGCTAAGTCCCAGACATCTAGTTAACAACAGCCTAACCTGGGAAAGTGTGTTTGTCCTGAAAACGAAGGAGATGTCTTAGCAGGAAAAAAAGCCTCCAGTAAAGCAGAAGTGATAACAAGAAGAATTTAGTTGAAGACTTGTGTGGACAGAGAAGGTAGGAGCCTCAGCATTCTGACTTTCTTTTTTGACTTCAGGGACATAATCTGTCCATGAAAAAGCTTCTTATGTCTGTTGCTTTTCCTTCCACCCGGACGTTGGGTTGCACACCCCTGATACCTTAGGAGCCATCGGTTTCCTACACTCTGTTATATTTTCAATCTACCTGTTCACTGGCACGTGCCCCTCAGCACATAAATGTGCTTAAGTCTTTGACCTGAACAAAACTAAATCCCTAATTTGCTTATAAGGTCCCCTTTCGTTTCCATTCTTTCCTTGTCGTTCCCTTCCCAGCCAAGCACATTGAAATGGCTAGTTTACCTGATGTCTTCCGCATCCCTCTTGTCACACCGCCCCAGTGTGGCTTCTGTGTCCTCTGCAGTGCTGCAACTGGTATCATGGAGGTCACTCATGATATCTGCGTGCCTCATCAGTTTTAAATCCACATTGTTAATGTTTTGGCAACATTTGACCCTGCTGACCGGGCTTGTTCTGAAATCCTCCCCTCCCCTGGCGTTAGTGACCTCAAATGCTCTTGATTTTTCAATTCCCTTTCTGGCTTTGTTCTCAAGCACCTTCACAAGTAATTCTTATCCTACCCTCTCTGTAAATGGTGTTTCCTGAGGTTTGGATTTGGGCCACCTCTTCATTTCACTCTACTTGCTTTCCTTGTGTGACTTCATCTACTTTCATGTCCCTGTCCATGCTGACAATTCCCAAATCTGTATTTCTAACCTAGGTTTCTCTCCTGAGCCAGATCATAAACCTACTGCATGCTTTAATGTCCCCCAGGAACCTCAAAATCAACAGTGAAAAAGTGATCTCTTCATCTTTCCTCTACGTACTGCTTTCCTTCCACATCAGTGCCTAGTATTATTATTCCCTACTCAGTTGCCTAAGTCATGCCACCATTTACCAGTTATCACGATTTGTCAGTCCTACCAACTTTTTACTTTTCAGATACTTCCCTTTTTCTTCATCCCTATGCCCACTAACTCAGTGCAAGGCTCAGAATTTTTTGCTTGGTGCTTTCTCCTCTCAGGCTTGCCTGCCATCAAGCTTGCCCACCATCAAGCTTGCCTGCCATCAAGCTTGCCCACTGTAATGAACTTAATTGTCCCTGTCCTTCCCCCATCCATATGTTGAAACCCTAACCCCCAATGTACTGTATCTGGAGATGGGGCCTTTAAAGAGGCAGTTAAGGTTAAATGAGGTCTTAAGGGTGGAGCCCTAATCCAATAAGGCTGATGTCCTCAAAAGAAGAAATAGAGACACCAGTGATGCGCACAACACAGAGAAAACACCATGTGAGGACACAGAGAGGAGTCAGCCACCTGCAAGCCAAGGAGAGAGGCCTTAGGAGAAACCAAACCTGCTGCCATCTTGATCTTGGACCTCCAGCCTCCAAAACGGTGAGAAAATAAGTTTCTGTTGTTTGAACCACTCAGTCTGTGGCTATTTCTTTTTATGGCAACTGGAGCAGACCAATATACTCGCTTAAATAGATTCTTTCTTTTTTTTTTTTTCCCCCTTTTTGTCTTTTTTTTCGTGACCGGCAACGGATCGCAACCCTCAGTATCACGCCCGTACCGGACCGGGACCGGCAACGGAATCGCAACCCTCGGTGTTGCGCCCGCACCTCGCTCAGCCAGTGAGCGGCTGGTCTGTATGTGGGATCCGAACCCTCGGCGGGAGCGCCGCCGCACTCCCAAGCTGCGCACTGTAGCAGTGCGCCACCGGGCCGGCCCTTAAATAGATTCTTTCAAAAACAAATTTGGTCATGTCACTGTCCTGCTTAAACTTCTTCGTATAGAAGGGCCCATCTCCTGCCCCTCCAGGCAATGCTCTGTCCTTGCTAAATGACAGAGTGTACCAAGCTCTCTTTGTACCTTTGCTAACGCTCTTTCCTTGGCTGGGTTGTTCTCCCTTCTCTCCTGTCCGCACTATCCCCTTACCTGGTAACTTCCCTTCGCCCTTCAGTCACCATCTCTTCCATGAAGGCTTTTGTGGCCAGACTCTTCCCTCCCCAGTCTGCTGGGTGCTGCCCTGGAGCTCCCCTAGACCTCTCCCCACCCAGGCTGTGAACTCTTGGTCTCACTCATCTTTCTATTTTCAGCCCTCTGCATAATGCTTGGAATAGATCAGGTGTTCAAAAATGATTTTAGATGAATGAACAAAGGTAAACACTATTTATTCTCAGGGATAGAAAAGGAAATCTGAGAAATCACTGATTTCTCAGCGACACGATGGAAAAAAAGCCAGAGGGGGGGAAGTCTCTACTTGGGCCTACCTTGCTGATCTATTGGACCTACACATGCTGATGGCTCAAAGAATGAGAACAATGACAACATTATTATTGTTGTCATCATTATAATAACAACAGCAGCTTTCATTTATTGAGCCCACACTACGTGCCTGAAGTAACCCATGGATTATATATGAAACATCTCATTTAATCCTCATAACCACTCGACGAAGTAACTATATGTTGTTATTATTGCCATTTTACAGATTAAGAAACTGAGGCTTAGAGAAGTTGAATAACTTACCTCAGATTGTAAGTGGTGAAGGTTGACTTCAAACTCAGCTAATATTCTGTTTGCTACCTTACATCTCCTAGTCCTGCTTGCTGTTATTCTAGTCAGGATGTATGACTATTTCTGGCCCATGAGCCATGAGCAGAAATGACTTGTATCAATTCTGGGCTTAGGCCTGATTCTCTAGCACCTGTTTTCCTCCTGAGGTGAACCCTGAGGCCCCATCTTAAGATGGCTAAGTGCCCATGAGCCTGGGTTCCCAAATGGCAAGGAAGAGCAGAACCTTCTGTGGGTCTGCAGTGAAGATGCAGTGTGGGTGAGCGATAAAATCTTGTAGTCTTAAAGCTACTGAGACTTTGAGATTGTTGTCACCACAGCGTGTTCAATTCCTTTTTTAAAAATTTATTTATTTATTACTGTTATTGTTTTTTTTTTTTTTTACATTCTAAGATGTTGCTGCAAAGCAGTGGGGGAAGCAGGGCTGGCCTGGTTATGAAGGAGAGGTCGTGGCTGGGGCCCACCGGCCCCTCCTGACTCTGGCTCAGGAGCCCTGGGGATTTCTGGTGTCAGCTTGGTTGTCCCTGGGCTGTATGCAAATGTGGGGGCATGGCTGGGGCATGGCTGAGGCCCTCAGCTCCCCCTCACCCTAGCTTGGGGCCCCAGGGGTCTTTTGGTGGGGCCTGGTCTTTGCTGGGTACAGCATGTTCAGTTCTATCTTGACTATTCGACACCCTTGATCCCCCTACACAGGGCAGCCCTAGGGCACATTGCAGCAATCCCATCTCCCATACAAAGAGAATGTGCAAAGCAAAAGGGAGACATCGTTCTTTAGCAATCTAAATAATCTCTGTCAATACAGAGTAAGACTGCTGGATGCCAATTGCTCAACCAAGTCTTATTGGGTTACTAAGTATATATTAAAAATGCTTCATTTCCTTGAAGACCTGAAATATCTAAGTTGGAGAGACAAGAAGGATGAACCTGTAATCAACAAAAATACATAAAAATACATGCAGTAATTATGTGAGTGCATCGTGGAGGTGGTAGCAACTGAATAATATTAATCAGTGATGAGGGATGTAGACCTGGAACTGTCACCTCCAAGTTGGAAGTGTCTGTTGCAGGGCTTTTCAACATCAGCACTAATAACATTTTAGATTGGATTATTCTTTATTGTGGGGGCTGTCCTCTGCATTGTAGGATGTTTAGGATGTTAGCAACATCCCTGGCCTCTATTTACTAGCTGCTAGTAGTATCACTACCCCACTCCAGTGTGAAAACCAAAGATGTCTCCAGACATTACTGTAAGTCCCCTGGGGGCAAAATCAACCCCACGTGAGAGCTGGTTTATTAAATGCAGCCATGGTGATCTCATATATTTCTGCTAGGAGCTAGACAAGTTTAGTTTGGGAAAAATGGCAGGTGCTTACATGGCAGGTTTAAGGAGCACCAGGAATGTCAGCCCACAGATGTTTTCCCTGTCTGGAGATACATTCTCTGGAGACCCTGATTGAGGATTCCTTGTTGTAAATGACATCAAAGAGGCTTTTTCCCCCTTTCAGTGTCCAATATCCTTAGGAGAGATTACACAGTAGGCTCCAGCCAGGTATTCATACATCATCAAAGGAAGGGTCTGAGAATAATTTTGAGCCAAGAGGAGAAAAAAGTCGCAAGACACTTCACATTGAAAAAGCAGCAGAACCAAGGAGGCAGGACTGATAGCAGGGGCAGACAGGGACTCAAGAATAGTGTTGCTGCAGGCCAGCCCAGGATGAGAGCCTGGGCGTCTTCATGGAGAGAAGGAGTAGTGAGTGAGGACTTTGCAGTACATGAGGAGAGTGTGCAAAGCTGAGTCAGATGTAATCTTGGGGGAACTCTAAGGACACTGGGCTCTTGGTTGAAGGGACAAAGAAAAGCCAAAGTGCTGTGTATTGATTGAATTGTGTCCCCCAAAGTTCATATGTTAGAAGCTTAATTCCCACTGTAACTGTTGAGGGTGGGAAATCCTATTAGGTAATTGAAAGGTGGGGCCTTGAAGAGGTGATTAGATTGTAGGACCGTGCAGAAATGAATGGATTAATAATGGTGGTCAGGGGTGTAGTTCTGAGGGCTTTAAAAGGAGAGCACATGGGAGTCTCTCTCTTTGCTCCACTATTTTCTGCCATGTAAGACCCCTGCATTGCTGTAAGGCCCCACCAAAGAATACCCTCACCAGATGTGTTCCCTGGACTTTAGACTTCCCAGCCACCAAAACTGTAAGCAATAAATCTTGTTTTTTTATAAATCACCCAGTTTCAGGTATTTATGTTATAAGCAACGGAAATGGACTAATATACAAGGGAAAGAAAATCGTCAGGGCCCTGCACGTGTACAAGGGCCTGCTGATGTGGCTGTGGCCTCCTTCTGTGGTCTATCTCACTGCACTCCCCCTCACGCTTAGGGCTCAAACATCCTGGCCTTCTTCCAGTTCTTAAAATGCTCTGTGTTTCTTTCTTCTTTTCTACGTGCTGATCCACCTGCCTGGACCCTGTCTTCCTGCCCCTGCCCCTGAACCCACCCCAGTTCTTCTCTACCCCCTTCTGCTAGTTAACCATTACTCATTCTTTAGAATTCAGCTCAATCTATTACTATCTCTGGGATGCTTCACAGCATCATACTCTTCATAGCACATTTCTTAGTTTATAGTTAAATATTGATTTGTGGGATTATTTTATTACTGACCATCTCCCTCCCATCCTTCCTAGACTTAAAGTTCTAGTGATGGTCAAAAGTATGCCAATTTTACTCATTATGGTCTCCATAGGATCTAACTTGAATATAGTATGTGGTCAATAAATATTTTCAAATGAACTCATGAGGGTCTGCATTTCTGACCTCATAATTGTGCCTGGTTGGGGAGAGGCAGGATCCAGAATAGTAGAAAAACTCATAGGAGAGGTAAAGAAAAAAATCACAAGAGAAAGCGTAAACTCATCACATCAATAGTTTTATCTTATTTAAGTTTTATCTTATTTTATCACTTGTTTTCCTTGATCAAATTCTGGGCCGCTAAAAAATGGCATTCCTGGCCTGTAATCAAAGGTACCCCAGAAAAATGTCAGTGTTTAGGTTACAGGATTGTTTTTGGCCAGATCCCAAGTTCTTGTTTCATTTAGAGTTGAATGCTATTGGCCAAGGGAGCACTGGGTATGTGTGCTCAATAAATCAGAACCTCAGTTGGGCCAAAAGTTGTCTCTGCTTCCAGGTCTATATTCTGGAGCTGAGCCAATGGTACGGCCAATGGTGATGGGCCAGAATATTTAAATTGGAACAATCCTGGAAACTCAGGATTGCTCAGACAGTGCTGAGTATCCTGAACATTTTACATCATAATGATCTCCAAGGGTGGTTGAACTTGGGTTTGAAAAACTGTACTTGGGTGGACCATGTTTAGGGTTAGCTGGTAACACTGAAGTTCTCTGTTGGCATGAAGCCCATCCTTTTCTCTACTTCAGAAGCTCTGTACCATGAAAGTCAGCTCCAAATTCAGTTCCTCCTAGATGTGTCCTTATTTCAAGGGTTAGCATATGCTAGAAAGGAAACGAAAAGAGAATCTTCTGTGAGTTATTCTTTATCAAGTCAGCCTTTATGAAGATAAAGGTCGAGGCTTAATCAACAAACTTTTAAAAGTGCTGATCATATGCTCAGCATTGTGCTAGGGGCTGAAGGTATAGTGTTAAACTAGATAAACAAGGAGTTTAGGCTAAATTTCTAAGAAAATTTTGAAATAGTTGTTTGTATGTACGTATGTATCCATCTATCCTAACAGGGAATATACTCAGAAACAAAATAATCAAGAAAAACTCCAATTCAATGATGGTTTTAAAAAAAGTACTAGACTCGACAGTAAAAACTGATCAAAAGGAAAGAAAATTTTTGTCTGAATACAAGCAGGAAAACAAAGTTTTAAAACATTTTAGTTACTTTATCTCTTCAGGAATAAAGATTTTTTTTGGACGAGGATTAACAATACAAAATATCCTTTTAATAGTTGTTGCTCCTGTATAAACACGCAGACACAGATGTATATATATGTGTATATATATGTATGCACCTATACGAGGTTTAGGAAATGAGGTAATGTTTAGAGAATAAGGTGAATTTTGTTCTTCTGTATCTGATGTGAACATGTACCCCAAAAAGTACATGAGGTCTGGTGATGGGCCAGAATATTTAAATTGGAACAATCCTGGAAACTGAGGATCATAGAGTAGTCATGTTTATCTCGTAGCCCTTCCTGGTTCTTCTCTGGCTTCTTCCTCTCTCATGACTGAAAGCTGTTCTCTCGCTAGATATACATATATTTAAAACATGGTTCCATTGCCTATGGAAGAGGCATGCTCTGGATGGTCTCATAATGATCCTCTTATCTCCGCCTTCTTCCCATCTTCCTCCCCATCTTGTTGACATGCTTGGGACTGGGACATCAAAGGTCAGCCATAAGCTTCTCTCAGCCAGGTCCTCCAGGAGGCTGATGCCAAGACAGGATTTTATGAGGGAAAATGCCTGAGAAAGTGGAGGTTTCTGAGAGAAGCTGGAGAGCTGTCAGGTCATGATGCAGTCTGACCATGAGTGAAGGAGAGAGGAAAGAAAGCTGGGGTGGAAGCATCCTAGACTAATGAGCAGGCTAAGGAAAGTTGGGCAAGCCTCTTGAGAAGTCCTTGAGCCAAAGGCACCCATTGGAGGAGTCCTCTGTCTCCCAAGAAAGGACCTGCCTTAGAGTCCCTGCTGTGCTCAGTCATTGCCTAGGAACTGTTTGTGCAGAAAATGGCCTTGGAGCCATAGAAGTGATGGATTTCAATGGATGTCAGAGTCCAGCAGTGGCTTGGGGTCCTTGCCTATTATACTCCCTGCAGTTGGAAGTCTGCGAGGTGCATTTTCATGGCTGCCATAGTTTGTGATTCATTCAAAAGTTGGTTTGGAAAACATGTGTCCTCTATGCAACAGATGGGAATGTTTTCAAGATTCTGAGGAAACATTTGGTAGGATAGATACCAGTTTCAATTACAATAATTTATTTCCAGAATGCTGGCTGTCTTCTATATGGGTGAAGTCATAGTAGAAATGATATTTGGGGAATGTGTGAATTTTGTTCTTCTGTATCCAATGTGAGCGAGTTCTACAAACCCAAAAAGGTACATGGGGTCTGATGATGGGCTCAAATACTTGTAATTGGAACAATCCTAGAAAACCAAGGCCATTGAGTAGTCATATTTACATCTTAACCCTTCCCGTTTCTTCTGTTTTGTCCTTACTCATGACTGAAATCTGTTCTCTCATTGGATTGAAATGACATGTATTGGTTCTTTCAGCCTTCACTCCACCCTCTTTCTAGTTCAATATGTTACAAAGCTATAGAAACTACATGTCTCAGTCATGGATGCAAATTTCGTCTGCCAATTAGCTTCACTTAGGCTGAGATTTGGATGAAAGGAGGCAGATGCCATTTCCCTACAGCCATTGTTGCTGGCAAGGTGGGCCATGACAAATGAGTGTTGGAAGAGCTGGGGTAATGGGACCAGGATCCCTGTATAGTCACCAGCTTTCTGGATGTGAAGGGAAGTTGTGGCCATGGCCAAAAGAGCAGCCTCTTGATCTGTGGATAAGTAAATAGACAAACATTTTCTGAATGAAAAAAATGCATAAATGAGTGAATGAACAAACAAATGAATTAGTCAACAACAATCTTCCTTTTGGGGAATCATGATGACCTTGACATCTATAGTTGAGTGGCAGCTCCCTGAATGATGCTTCTCCATTCTCCAATGTCTTTGTAGGCCCCTAGTTCCCAGTATTAAGCTCTCTGCTTGAACTACTTGAGTGGATTCTGTTTTCTGCACTCAACCCTGACTGTACAGTAGCTAAACTCCCTCAAAAGGAAGATTTTTGTTCATTAATTCATTTTTTGTTCATTTATTCATTCGTTTATATATTTATTCATTCAACAAATGATTATTAGTCCACTTAGTTATTGAATATGTGCCTTGCGCCAGAACTGTGCAAGGCACTGAGGATTCTCCAGCGAACCAGGTACAGGTTCTGCCCTTAAAGAGTTTACAATTGAAATCCATTTTCTCAGGCATCTTCCCTATAAAATCCTGTCTTGGCATCAGACTCCTGGAGGACCTGGAACAACACATGAGTCATGCTGAGGGAAACCTTATGGCTGATCTTTAATGTCCCAGTCCCAAGCATGTCAATGGGATGGGAAGGGTGGGGGAGGCAGTACGGAGAATTATTAATGATTAAAAAGGCCAGTGTAGAATGCCTAATTTGGGGAAAGAGGGAAAACTGACATTTATTCAGCATCCATCATGTATTAGATATTGTGATGAGATTTTAAATACTTTATTGTATTTAGTCATCACAACAATCCAGTGAAGCAGATTATTACCCCCCATTTTGTAGATGTGCAAACTAAAGCTCAAGAGTTAAAGATCTTGTCCAAGGATCTGAATCAGGACCTGCCTAACCCCAAACTCCACACCTTTGGAAAGCAAACATTAGTAACTTTAGACAGTGCTTTGCAATCCTCATGCCCCTTGAAGACTTGGGTGAAGAATAAGACCTTGGTGTCCCAGGTTCTCAGTGTCTCTACAGCCCACCCAGCATTCTTTAATTCATTTCTGCTTTCCCCTTTTATTTTGGTTCCTATCATTTTTACTTTCCTTTCGTTTCCTTTGGCCTGTCCATCAAATGCCTTTTCTTTAACCTTCCTTCTGCTGTTGATTTTCCCTCTGCCACTTTTCTCTTCCCCTCGCTTTGGGCCTCTTGCATTTCTGTCTGTACATCTCTTTCTCTCCTTCATCTTCCCTGTATCACACCCTCTCTATCTCATTTCTCCCTCTAGACTGCCTCAGACTGTCTGTCTCTCAATATCATTCATTCTCTGCCTACCTGTTACATATCTCAAAGAGGGTCCATGGCTTACAGCACTTGCACCTCTATATTTCTGGTTCCATGTTCAGATTAAGGGGACAGATAATTTTACCTTCTTTTTTGGTTCTGCCTTTGGATGGAGAGTTAGAGAACTCTTACTTACCTCCCAGTTTTCAGTGAAAATGCTCCTTTGCTTGCACGTAAGAGCTTTGACTTTCCATCCTTTTCATCACCTGGAACCTGATGTGTTTTGGCCACGCATTACTTTTGCTCTCACAAAACTCAGCCCGGTGAAGTCACTCTTCCTTTTTCTTTCTCTGCCTGGCTCTGTAGGGAAGAAAGGACTTTGCAGATGTGGCAGCTGCAAAAGACTGCACACACGTCAGAATGGCATGGAGTGTGGAAATCCCTGCCAGATTTTTTAAAGTATTATTATTGACCTGGGGTGCAAATTGAACAAGGAATAGAGAACTCTAAATGGATCTTGCTCCTAGTTAATCTTATCTCATGCTATTATCACATGTAGTAATTTTGGGAGTCTTTGCTAGAACTCCCCTCTCTGCTGAAGGGCAATGTGCCCTGGTTGGGCATCTTTAGGGAGGAGGAATAGTGGTTTAAAAGGTGAAAGGGCAGTGTTTAAAAAGATCTTTAGAAAAAGAAGAAAATCCCATCATACTTGCTTTTTAAAGGCAATTTTATCTTTTGAAAAGACTTACATTTTCTTTTGAACTGGAAGAGACAAACCAGTGAAATCAAGGATCAATTTTACTCTTTATCTTCATTTTCATTGATTCTCAGACTTCACCCCAGTAATTTGCTTGTCTCCCAAGACTCTAGCAAGATGGTTGCCTTCTGAAATTTTCAAATCTCCTTCCCCAAATTTCAGCAGTAAAAATGCAGATTACTGTTTTATATTTTGTAGTAAGCTCCTTAACCTTTTCAAAGAATGTAATAATCACAAACACATTATATAATTCAAGACCTCATTTCCCCTCCATTTAATAAAAACTTAAATGGCTGGGTTAGGTGATTTCTTCCAAATAAATCACCCTTTCATGGCCCTTGGGCTAGAAGGGCCCTTTTCAATCCCTGTGTGTAATGGCTGCTAAAAAGTTAATGGGATTTGAGACTGAATTAGTGAGCAAATTATCCAGTTCAAGGGAAATAAGAGTCCCATTGTGCTTTGTGATAGTGAGCTTGGTGTTCAGAACTGGGGGCCACAGTTTTTGAAAATAACCTACAAACTGGAATTTATAAATAAAATAATAAATAAAAGACAATTCTGTACTTATCACAGTGTGGAATTCATCTTCTCATTTAGAACACAGCATTGAGATGTAATAGTAATATGAAGAATACCTGGTTGAGTATTTAGTACTTATACTTGGTACTTTATACTGATTTCATTTGTTTTAATCATTATAACAATGTCCGAGGAAGGTATTATTACTTCTATTTAACAGATGAGAAAACTGAGGCTCAGAGAGGTTAAGAATCTAGCCCAAAGTCAGACTGTTCATTAAGGCCAGAGTCAGAATTCAGACTCAGGTTCCTCTGGCTCTAAAAGCAAAGCCCTTAAAGACAGCACAAGTATGCCTCAAAAGGAAGAGATGGTGAGCAAACAGCTGCTTGGATGGGGAGGAGAAAAAGTCCTTTGTTTTATCCATGGCTGTGTCTTTATACCTTCCCACTAGAAATGGTGGGAGACTGCATTACCTTTTATTTCCACGTGTTAGCAAGGTGAATGCATCCCACTCGTCTCAATTTACAGAGCAAATGCCATGGCACGGGTTTAATGGAAATTTTCTCCCTTGTGTTCCAATCTATTGCTGATGTGACAAGGACAGAATTGTCAGAGCAGCTCCTAATTAAATAGTTCAGAGCTTCATTAGGAAGATGTGGCTGGATGCAGGACTTACCGGGCAATGTTGACATCACAGTTGACACTAATTGGTCCCTTGGCTAGCAGCCTTGGCACAACATGGGAACTGGACGTTGAGGGAAGGAAAGGGGCACCAAGCTAGCTGAAACCACTTTCAAGGCATACTCAGAGACCATCACTATTGCTCAGGAAGGGAATTCCTATAGGCACAAACTAGGGACTAGGGGTGTGCTTGTCACTTTGGCTTTCTCTCCTTTGGAGAGTCAGTGGCCTTCTAGACCCAGGGCATTTCTACTGTGGTTGACATGTTTCCAGTGCATGCACACACACACCCGCTCATGTGTGTTCATGCCCTCAGAGACCACGGAGGAATAGCACAGAGTTGTGATGTATTTGTTATAGAAGCAGGACTAACCTATTTAATTAATCTTTTTCCTTTGGGGATGCAGTAAGTGTTCGGGAGACTACTCTAGGAGAAGTCTAGTATTCAGAAGACACTCTAGGAGGCTTCCTGTATGATAATAGAATAAATTCTTGCCCCTGTATCTTAATAGCCAGAGCAGGCAAAAAGATTTGAGCACTCATTTGCTCAGTCCTTGCTTCCATTGCAGAGTTCTGTGTTGGATTCTAACCATACTGTTGGATCTTCCTGATGCAGGGACTCAGGGGTTGACCCTTTATTTCATGGCCAGGACTATGCAGGCCACCCCGAGACTAGGAAATACCAGTGCAAACAACAGACCTTCGAAACAGATTAAGAAATCTGTTTAATATCAGGATTCTGTGTCTGTCACTGATTTGTCTTTATACTTTGCTTCCTGACATACTGCATGAAGAAAACAATATTTTGATTTCACAAGAGGCTGCTTACTCTTTTCTCAATTTTTGTAGGTGATGAAGCTGAGGCTTAGAGAATAGGAAGGACTTACTCAAGATCTTACCATTGGTAAGAGGCAGAGCAATGACACGTTTCCATTCTTTTGACCTGAAATTTAATACTTTTTCATCTACGTGGCTTCCCCTATAACATTTTTTTCTCTTTCCCACTTATTCTCTTGTACCCTTCACCATGGTAGACTGTACACACTTTCAGCATTCACTGCCTTATCACCAAATAACTCTGGTCGTTTTCATGTGTGTGATATGTTTGACATCACACACATATCCTATAAAAACCCAGGGTAATTAAAAAACAATTGAATGGTAGTTAACCTTATCCCAGATAGGACACTATGTGACTTCTGGCAGGGAGACTTCAGGAAGCTTGTGTTCGTCCCATCTTCCCCAGTGGCCCTGAGTAAGTGCAGAAAGGCTTCGTGACTTCCATCTCAACCATCGACCTGCAACAGGAGTGATGTGTGTCCTGTGAAGTGGGGGGTGCACACTGAGCATTTGTGAAATTACGGATGTACCACGACAGTTCTTTACAGATTAGTTTTGACCACTTCTTCTTCTATAACCTACTTACTGACTAATGCATTTTAGAAAGTGTTTATTTTTTAAAAATCACCCTGTACTTCTTTCACTCATACTTGCCTTCCAGCCCCAGTGGAATTCCATCAAAGGAAAGGAGCATATTTTTTTGTTTGTTTTGCTATTTTTGTGGAACTTGAAACAATGCTTTAAAAATCTGGAATCATAAGCCATAGTTAAAAAAAAATACACACACATATAATATGAAGCTCTTCCTTCTATGGACTTAATAAGTTGGTGCATTTCTGAGGAGGACGTTGTCACTCTCCTTAAATCTAGTCTGGGTTGTTTGAATTCTGGAATGCCATGTATTCTGCCTTCCTAATCTATCCTGGGTAGCTTACCTCCCTTTCTTTGAGTACTTTTTGATGGCAAGTCTCTCTCGCCCTTTAGTGACTGAGAAGCTGGCCGGGCCCTTGTTCCTCCTGGAACTCTCCAATTGTTCGAGCGGGGGCTCTTTTTTTCTTTCCCCACTCATTGGCTAAGGGTGTGACCTCATCCCTGGGGCCTGCCTCAGGACACGCTTCCTCTGCTTTGGACTTGGCTGTCTGAGTAAGTGAGCACTAAGGGGTGAGGTTTCTCTGCCTCTGAGAAAAGCATATCAAGTGGGTCTGCTTTGAGAAGGAAAAGGATTCACTCAATGAGCTCACTGACATTTTGACACCTTGTCAGCCAGGCATCAGGGGCCTCTGAACTGCAGGCTTCACCTCGTTTTATTCTCAAGGAATGCCACCTTCATGTCTCAGGTTAAAGTGGCTGTAGTTTCTTTAAATGGGAGGTCTGGTTTTTGTATTCAGAAGGAGCAGTGGCTTTGACTTTCAGGAGCGCCATCTTGGGAGCGTAAGGCCATCTTTCCCGGACCTGGCCGGGACTCACAGGCCAGTACCGCAGGCAGCAGAAACAGCTCTGAGCTTCTGTTTTCAACATGGATGCAAAAGGACAGTTATAAATGAGAATTTTTAGCTCAAGGAATGCAAAGGAAAATACTTTCTATTTTTGAAGGAAAGATAACATGCCTTATTATTGAAATAAGAATTAAATGTTACCTGAGATTTCTCTGGCCTCAATCAATGCTTGTTTTTAAAAGGTTGTTTTTATTCATTCATTCAACAGATATTTAATATGATCTTTCTATTTTTGTAATGATAATAAAAAAGATTTATTAAGCTCTTTGTCCCAGGACTAAGCTAAGTATCTTACAATCAGTATTTTATTTTTGAGCCTCTTAAAAATTCTATGAGGAAGGTATTATTATCAATCCCATCTAACAAATGTGAGAAAGAACTTCTTAAGAGATTAAAGAAAAGTGAGGGCAAATAGGTGTTATGGGGGATATAAAGAAGACACAATTCTTGCCTTAGAAGTCCAGAATGTTAGAATGAGAAGGGACTTTAGAGTTCTCCCATAATACCATCTCATTTTATAAAATAAAGCCCTGAGAGGTTTAATCACATGGCCAAAGACCCACAATAATTAGAGGCAGGATCTGGACAAGAACCAAGAATGCTCATCCCAGTGCACTTTCCACTGTACACTGCCTTCCTCCAGAAGTTTAGAATATTGTTAGGGATACCACCCTCCTAACCCCCCAGCACTGTAACTGTGAAAGTGGTCATGTGTTTCGTGTATGAATGAGGGTTGCAGGTGAAAAATTCACAGGTGCCAAGAGGAGATCTATGGAGGCTGCTGGCATTTCAGGAAGGCCTAGTAGAGAAGAGGGAACTTTAGTTCAACTGAAAGGGGGTAGAAGATTTGAACATGCAGGGGAGAAGAGAACAGGCATTCTAAGGAATCGCCTGAACAAAGCTTTGAGTTTCAAGGAGGGACAATGAGATTTGCCTGGTTGACAGATGATTCATATAATGAAGTAATGGGAGACAAGGAGGCAAGTTAGTCTGAGCTTTGCATGCCAGGTGAATGAGAGACAGATGGAGGCAGAGGGAATAGTTTCTGGAAATAATCTAGATGTAAAATGATGGGGTCCTGGGCAAAAGTGATAACCATGGAGGAAAGGACATTTTTATGTGGTGACAAGATTTAGGACATTTCAAGGTTTAAATATGCATGTGGGTAAATAGGCGGATGCTGGGGGGAGGAGGTTAAGGTGGGATGAAGAGCTGTCTTTGGGAAGCAGGAATGAAGAACGATGTGGTTCAACTTTGGGGTCAGAGCAAGATGCAAGGCTATAGTGCTTGAATGCAGCTGATTTGCACCCTATTGATTTTCCTGAGCAGACCATTTTCACCTCATCAATTTTCTTGTTTGATTGGTGTATGTTTTCTTGTTGGTTAGAGGTCACTTTGTTCCTTTTATATTCATTTCTTGCCTCTTGCTGCTTTCTCTTGTTAGTGTGTGTTGCTTCAATCATGACTACCAGCTATTGACCAAATATGAAATTTGTACCTTTGATGGTTTTACTGTTTGGAGAAAAGTTGAGAGCGTAATCAAGAAGTTCAGCTTACAAGGAGTTTGGGCTTAGCTCAGCCATCCTGAGAAAGGTGTCACATGGGTAATATAGAGAGACTAGGACCACAGAAAGCAACACTCTCCACATATGTTCAATGCTTACATGGAACGTAAGGGGAGGCAGGAAAGTGACTAGAGTTGCCTGCTCACATTCCCACAATCACAGCTGAGCCAAACTTGTTGAAGACTGCTGTGAATGACCCTGGGCAGAGTTCCTTCACTATCCTGGGCTCACTTTCCTCCTCTGCAATCAAAAGTTAGTATTGATCTGTGATTTCTCACTTCTGACCATTCCTGTGTGTTAAAATTCTATCATCCTATCCAACTTGTTTAGATTTAGTAAGTCTAGGGTGAAGTCCAGACATCTGTATTTTTAACAAACTCTTTAGATGATTATAATAAATTGGTCTGAGGCCTTGTGTTTGGAGACCTCCTATCTGTGTGCCCTCCAGGCTCCTTCTAGTTTTACTCATTTGTTCTTTTCTTCGGGATCAGGGAGTCTTTAGAATGCACTGTCTCCCCTTTCAGTGAGGACCTCCTAATCCCTGTCTCTTCATGAAACCAAGCCCTTCTTGCTCCTAATATAAAACCTGCTTTTTGATTGAAACAGAGGCAATTCTCCCAAATTCATTCTGTGAAGCAAACATCATCCTGATACCAAAACCGGGTAAAGATACAACTAAAAAAGAAAACTACAGGCCATTATCCTTGATGAATGTAGATACAAAAATCCTCAATAAAATACTAGCTAACAGAATACAGCAACACATACGCAAAATTATACACCATGATCAACTGGGATTCATCCCAGGGATGCAAGGTTGGTTCAACACATGCAAATCAATAAATGTGATACACCATATTAATAAAACCAAACACAAGGACCATATGATCATCTCTATAGATGCTGAAAAGCATTTGATAAAATTCAACACTCGTTCATGGTAAAGACTCTCTACAAGTTAGGTATAGATGGAAAGTATCTCAACATAATTAAAGCCATATGTGATAAACCCACTGCCAATATCATCCTGAATGGGGAAAAGCTGAAAGCTTTTCCTTTAAGAACAGGAACTAGACAAGGATGCCAACTCTCACCACTCCTGTTCAACATAGTGTTGGAAGAACTAGCCAGAGCAATCAGAGAAGAGAAGGAAATGAAGGACATCCAGATTGGAAAAGATGAAGTCTAACTGTCCCTGTTTGCAGATGACATGGTCCTATATATCGAACAGCCTAAAGCCTCTACAAACAAACTCTTGCAGTTGATAAATGATTTCAGCAAAGTTGCAGGATACAAAATCAACACACAAAAATCAGTAGCATTTCTATTCTCCAATAGTGAACGTGCAGAAAGAGAAATCAAGAAAGCTTGCCCATTTCCAATAGCCACCAAAAAAAAAAAAAAACTTAGGAATTAAGTTAACCAAGGATATGAAAAATCTCTATAATGGGAACTACAAACCACTGCTGAGAGAAATTAAAGAGGACACAAGAGATGGAAAGATATCCAATGCTCTTGGATCGGAAGAATCAACACTGTGAAAATGTCCATACTACCCAAAGTGATATACAAATTCAATGCAATCCCCATCAAAATTCCAATGACATTTTTCTCAGAAATGGAAAAAGCCATCCAGACATTTAGATGGAATAAAAAAGACCATGCATAGCCAAAGCAATTT